>NC_135233.1:467083070-467373070 GCF_051348905.1 Ranitomeya variabilis
GCACAAGTCCTGCCATACACCAAGGACGGCGGTGGGGCTGAATAGTAGCTATGGGCAACCGTTGCATGGGACTTGCCATACACTGAGGCGCTAAATAGTTGCTATGGGCAACCATTGCACAAGTCCTGCCATACACTGAGGCGCTAAATAGTTGCTATGGGCAACCATTGCACAGGTCCTGCCATACACCAAGGACAGCGGTGGGGCTGAATAGTAGCTATGGGCAACACAGGACCTGCCATACAACTAGGACGGAGGTGCTAAATAGTTGCTATGGGCAACCAATGCACAGGTCCTGCCATACATCGAGGTTAGCGGTGCAAAATAATCACTATGGACAATTGTGGCACAGGAGCTACCATACACTGAGGATGGAGAAACTGAACAGTTGCTAAGGGCAACCATCCCAACAACACCCAGAAACAGGCTTCACTTCCCGCCGCGCACTGGTCCCTACAGACTGACACACACGCACTGCCTGACGTCTCACCACAGGTTTGACCCCAGCGTTCGCCACTTGAGAAGAGGACATTCCCCTCCGGGACACGAGCTGTGCCAGCCGGGGCACCCGGAACAGACGCGTCATTGCAGAGGACATGCTGTCTCTTCTTTTTTTTCCCCCCCAAAAAAGAGCTGCGATGCGATCACCCTGCGGCAAGGTCGGCAAAATGGAACCGGCGTCACACTTCCGGTGTTATATAACCGAGCGATCACGTGACCGGAAAGAGGCCGCGACTGAGCGCTAGAGGGAAAGGAGGCGCCATATTAGCGGAGCCCAGGCAGCGAGCAGTTGCTTTGTACTCTGCTGGTCCTCACTGCTATGTTCGTGTCCGGCTCTCATGGCCCTCACTCTTCATGGTCGTCCTGCAGATAAATTGATGGATAGACATTGTGGCCCCCAGTCATCATTGCACATTTTCCATTTTTTTATGTGAATATATCTCAACTAATCAGTATGTTTGCACAAGTGTTTCCAGTTATTCTCCGCGGTAATTTTATATATACCTGGAGTTTATATGTAAATTTCGCAGTAGTTTATTGGAACACTATTTTTTTTTTTTAACAAAATAGCCCAATTTCATCATTTGCATGTTTTTAGATTTTATTTCTTTTTTCCTTTTCTTAGTGGTATTCATTTTTTTCCTTCAACATGGTGCATGCGGATCATGAATTTTGCGCAAAGTCAAGTTTTTTTTCTTTTTTGTGACTTTTTAGTAAAAAAGAAAGTCACCCGTTATGTAAAATGGTTAAAAAAATTGGTGAAAATATCTGGAAACCTCCTAAACTTGAGTCCACAAAGGCGAATTGAAAAAAAACAAAAAAAAAACGGTGCACACATAAAAATAGACTTGTAAAAAGGTGTAAATGGAAAGCAAAATGTGGGATAAATGGAAAAAAAAAACATGCACAACAACAGGTTCAAATGCAGTAATGAATCGGGACCTTTTTTTTGTCTTCTGGTATTCGTTGACAATTTTTGCCCCAATTTCTTCAAAATGGTGCACACTGTTCATGAATTTTGTCAATTTATTTTTGTCTTAAAGGGGTTGTCCAGGTTTGGCATGAAAGTCTGTGGCCAGAAGTATGCATAACGCATGGTTGTGGTCATTTGACCACCTGGTCTCTGCACCAGATAATCCTTAGGGCTCATTTCCACATGCGAGGCACACGTCCGTATCTCGCATGTGGAAACCAAGCTCTGGCGCCGGCACTTTGGAGCGGAGCGTGCAGCTCCATGTGTTCCTATGCGGCCGCACGCTCCGCTCCTCAGTGCTGGCTCCACAGCTTGGTTTCCACATGCGAGACACGGACGTGTGCCTCGCATGTGGAAATGAGCCCTAACAGTGCGTACACTGCACGATGTGAGGATTCATAAGTCTGCTGACTTTTGTGCCAAATCTGGACAACCCCTTTAATCCTTTCTTCTGCTTATTTAGTGCAAAAAGTTCCATGTTCCTCAAAATTTGCAACGTAAATTTTGATGTACAAAAAAATAAAAATTGCACCGTGTGAACAGGATTGGAGAATACTTGCGCAAAAAAATGTGTAACTTTTTGAAAAAGTTGTATTTGTTTAATCTGTAACCTAAAAATGCAGAAAAACTTGCAAAAAAAATGCAATAATGAATCGAGCCCAAAGGAGCTGTCTTTTTTATTTTGCGCGAAATTCATGAACCACGTGCACCATTTTGAAGAATGTGGCTTAAAAAAAGATTAATGAATATCACAAGATAAAAAAAGAAGTAAAAAAATGAAAACACAACCTTCTGTGTTACAAACGTATTCTCCCCCAGGGGAATTACTTCTAGGGAAGATTAGACACCATACAGCTGCCCATAGAGACCTCTGTAGGGATTGTACCATGCTGTAGGGTAGTCGCAGCTTTTTACTACAGCTCCTTTTTTGGCAAAGCCTCAGTAGTGTTTTAACAGCTGCTGACCAAGCGCAGTGTTTACAGCTCCCAGAATATATTTCTAGCTATGAGAGTTAACTTCAGCTAAAAGACTGTAGCAGATATAACTGTATTGTGCATGGAAGGTGACATAACCACAGTCCTATAGGTTTATTATTTCCTTCTTCAGCCAGTATGTATAGGGTATGAGGAACGAACATGATCGCGTTCAAAATCTGTGTCCACCGATTCATAAAATATAGGCGCAGTGGTGGTCTAGTGAGCAACATGCCAATGGACAAGCAGTTGAGCAAAGCTCAGTGCGGTTGGGGGCACAAAGTGCTGAACGTTCTGTCTTATTACATGTTATGTTACAATGTGGAGGCTTATTCCAAACTTTGGTACTTTCACATTCTGTCTGGGCATCAATTCTTCTGGGGTATTCCTAATAACAAACACTGGCCATACAAATAGTCTATGCAGAGTGCAGATAAATAATGCCATGCCCATAGTAACAGTGCATTATAATACGAATTATACAAATAATAAGAATAGTACCACGCAGTGCATACAGAGCCGACGGGAATTTTTGCCAGAGTGTCATTAGAAAAGGATCTCTGATGCTGACAATTTGAGTAATTAAACCTGTAGTCAACATTAAGTAAAATGGCAAAATGCTTGTGTGATGAGACAGCATTTATTCTTAATTAGGCCAGACATATTTTTCTTTCGTGGTTCAAGAGACATAGGCCTTTGTTCATATGAGCCTGAATGTTGACTCTTGATATTTGTTGCAAATTATTGTGCTGCTATCCTTGGAAGACATGGACTCAGGATGATTGAAAATCAATGTTTGCTAATATGCTGATTACCCATTTTATTAGTCCATGAAGCTTGTTGACCTGCATACAGTGAATGACAAATTATGCAGATTAATTGAATACTTGAGCAATGAAAGATGACCTCATCCCACCTCTACCTTGACTTGGGGATGATGGCCTGAAGGACAGTTGCGAACTATAAAAGAAGGATCTGCCTCTGTTTCCAGAAAGACTCTACATGAGAGTAGCCAATGCACCATGGCTTCAATCAGAGGACTACAGATTTGAGACACTCTACAGGACGCCAGTTTAGGAGACCACGGCCCAAGCTGGAGGAATACAGATCTGCTCCATTGAGCATCACTGAACTCATGGAAACATTCGGAGAAGCCAGGTTGGGACAATTGAGTCATCTGGCCCTATGGAGACTTTTGGAGAAGCCAGGTTGGGACAATCGGGTCACCTGGCCCCATAGAGACATTTGGAGAAGCCAGGTTGGGACAGGCTACCTGGCCACGTACCTCAATGGGCTGTCAGTATTACGGATCTGCAACACAGGACAAAAGTAGGGGGGAAACTGACCCTGCACTATGACTAGGCTGAAACCCTACGATGGAGTGGAAGGCCCATTCCTTGCGAATAGACCCACCGTCGATCCTAGGTTAATCTCAAGCAAAGACCTATAGATAAGGGGAAGGTGTACCCTAAAAGAACTAAGGACTGGGTACAAAAACGGGTCACCTCCTAGTAGAAAACAGAGAAGGCTACAGAAACCAATCAAAAACAGAAACTAAGGCTAGCAGACCCAGAGGTACCAGTACTGCACAAAACACACAGAACACTAAGCAAAGCACCAAGCTAGAGCTCAAGCAGATTAACACTGTTGTCCAGCAAGGACTGGGGGCAGGTGCTGGTTAATAAAGAGTGAAACAAACACCTTACCCAAGACAAACCCAGGACCAGAGGAAAAAGACCAGCAGACAGAACTCCACAAGAAAATGGCGGATAGTAACAAACTAAACAGATTCTAACAGCTTCCTAAGCTTGTCGTTGCCTCCTCTCTGTGGGTGCTTGACAAAAGCGAAGTGACACTGGTGGGAGTAATTGACTCTGGAAGCCTGTTGTGAATTCCGTTCTCGGGCTCCCTCCTGTGGTCATGAGTGGTACTGTGTGAGTTTGGTCTTGGGCTCCCTCTGGTGGCCTTTAGCGATATGGCTGGTCTTGGCTGGGCTCAGCTGTTTCATCTCCTGCTAGGTTGGGCCTATTTAACTCACCTGGACCTTTACTTGTCGCCTGCTGTCGGTGTATTCAGTCCTGATCCTGTGCTCTCCTGAATATTCCTTGTGACCAGTCTCCTGCTATGAGAAGCTAAGTTTGCTTGTTCAGTTTCTCATTATTTCCTTGAAAACGTTTCTCATTATATAATGAGTTCAGCCCAGCTTGCTTTTATGTGATTTTTTGCTTGCTGGTTAGTTCTGGGGTGCAGAGTGCGCCCCTCACATCGTGAGTCGGTGTGGGGGTTCTTGTATTCTCTGCGTGGTTTACTTTTGATAGTTTTTGTACTGACCGCACAGACACCTATCTATTTTCTGCCTATCTAGTATTAGCGGGCCTCATTTGCTAAATCTGTTTCATCTCTACGTTTGTGTTTTCCCCTTGACTCACCGTTATTATTTGTGGGGGGCTATCTAAAACTTTGGGGTACATTTCTCTGAGGCAAGTGAGGTCTTTGCTTTCTCTCTAGGGGTAGTCAGTTTCTCAGGCTGTGACGAGACGTCTAGGTTTTCAGGTAACGTTCCACAGCTGCCTTTAGTGTGTTTGGATAGGATCAGGATTGCGGTCAGTATAGCTTCCACATTCCCAGAACTTGTCCTATATACTCAGGGTATATTTGTCAGGTCAGTTTTAGATCCTACCACCAGGACCATAACAGTACAGCAGGCCCGAAAGTGTTAATACAGCTAAAGAGGGAGAAGAGAAATCTTAAGGTCATTTTTTTTTTTTCCTCTGCACTGTGTTTTGCCTCTCTCCTCCCCTTAATCTCTGGGTGGTTCTGTATGCAGCTACTAATATGGACATTCAGAGTCTGTCTTCTAGTGTGGATCATCTCACTGCAAGGGTACAGGGCATTCAGGATTATGTAGTCCGCAGTCCTATGTCAGAGCCTAAAATACCTATTCCTGAGCTGTTTTCCGGAGATAGATCTAGGTTTTTGAACTTTAAGAATAATTGTAAGTTATTTCTTTCTCTGAGACCTCGCTCATCTGGCGACTCTGTTCAGCAAGTCAAAATTGTTATTTCTTTGTTGCGGGGTGACCCTCAAGATTGGGCATTCTCTTTGGCGCCAGGAGATCCGGCACTGCTAAATGTTGATGCGTTTTTTCTGGCGCTTGGAGTGCTTTATGAGGAACCAAATCTGGTAGACCAAGCAGAGAAAGTTTTGCTGGCTCTCTCTCAGGGTCGGGATGAAGCAGAGGTTTATTGTCAGAAGTTTAGGAAGTGGTCAGTGCTCACTCAGTGGAATGAGTGCGCCCTGGCGGCGATTTTCAGAAAGGGTCTTTCTGAAGCCCTTAAAGATGTTATGGTGGGGTTCCCCACGCCGGCGGGTCTGAATGAGTCAATGTCTTTGGCCATTCAGATTGATCGGCGTTTGCGGGAACGCAAACCTGTGCACCCTCTGGCGGTATTTTCTGAGCAGAAACCTGAGCCTATGCAATGTGACAGGATTCTGACCAGAGTTGAACGGCAAAACCACAGACGTCAGAATGGGTTGTGCTTTTACTGTGGTGATTCTGCTCATGTTATCTCAGCATGCTCTAAGCGCACAAAAAGGGTTGCCAAGTTTGTCACCATTGGTACTGTACAACCTAAATTCATTTTGTCTGTTACTTTGATTTGCTCTCTGTCATCCTACCCAGTTATGGCTTTTGTGGATTCAGGTGCTGCCCTGAATTTGATGGATTTGTCATTTGCCAGGCGCTGTGGTTTTATCTTGGAGCCTTTACAATTCCCTATTCCGCTAAAGGGAATTGATGCTACACCATTGGCCAAGAATAAACCTCAGTACTGGACTCAATTGACCATGTGCATGGCTCCTGTACATCAGGAGGTAATTCGCTTTCTGGTGCTACATAATTTGCATGATGTTGTCGTGTTGGGTCTGCCATGGCTGCAGGCTCATAATCCAGTCCTGGATTGGAAAGCAATGTCTGTGTCAAGTTGGGGGTGCCAGGGGATTCATGGCGATGCTCCTTTGGTGTCAATTGCTTCTTCTACTCCTTCTGAAGTCCCTGAATTTTTGTCGGACTACCAGGATGTATTTGATGAGCCCAAATCCAGTGCCCTACCTCCTCATAGGGATTGTGATTGTGCCATAAATCTGATTCCTGGTAGTAAGTTCCCTAAGGGACGACTTTTTAATTTGTCTGTACCAGAACATACCGCTATGCGGAGTTATATAAAGGAGTCCTTGGAGAAGGGACATATTCGCCCATCCTCGTCCCCTTTGGGTGCGGGGTTCTTTTTTGTGGCCAAGAAGGATGGTTCTCTGAGACCCTGTATAGATTATCGCCTTCTAAATAACATCACGGTCAAATTTCAGTATCCCTTGCCACTGTTGTCCGATCTGTTTGCCCGGATTAGGGGGGCCAGTTGGTTCGCCAAGATAGATCTTCGTGGAGCGTATAATCTTGTGCGCATAAAGCAGGGCGATGAATGGAAAACAGCATTTAATACGCCCGAAGGCCATTTTGAGTACTTGGTGATGCCTTTTGGGCTTTCTAATGCACCCTCTGTGTTTCAGTCCTTCATGCACGATATCTTCCGAGAGTACCTGGATAGATTTATGATTGTGTACCTGGATGATATTTTGGTCTTTTCTGATGATTGGGAGTCTCATGTGAAGCAGGTCAGGATGGTATTTCAGGTCCTGCGTGCCAATGCCTTGTTTGTGAAGGGCTCTAAATGTCTCTTCGGAGTCCAGAAGGTTTCCTTTTTGGGCTTTATTTTTTCTCCTTCTACTATCGAGATGGATCCAGTCAAGGTCCAGGCTATTCATGACTGGACTCAACCTACATCTGTGAAGAGTCTTCAGAAGTTCTTGGGTTTTGCTAATTTTTACCGTCGCTTCGTCACTAATTTTTCTAGTGTGGTTAAGCCTTTGACTGAGTTGACCAAGAAGGGTTCTGATGTGACGAATTGGTCTCCTGCGGCCGTGGAGGCCTTTCAGGAGTTGAAACGTCGGTTTTCTTCGGCTCCTGTCTTGCGCTAGCCCGATGTCTCTCTTCCCTTTCAGGTCGAGGTTGATGCTTCAGAGATTGGAGCAGGGGCTGTTTTGTCGCAGAGAAGCTCTGATGGCTCTGTGATGAGACCATGTGCTTTCTTTTCAAGAAAGTTTTCGCCTGCCGAGCGGAATTATGATGTTGGTAATCGAGAGTTGTTGGCAATGAAGTGGGCATTTGAGGAGTGGCGACATTGGCTTGAGGGAGCCAAGCATCGTGTGGTGGTCTTGACGGATCACAAGAATTTGACTTATCTCGAGTCTGCCAAACGGTTGAATCCAAGACAGGCTCGATGGTCGCTATTTTTCTCTCGTTTCAATTTCGTGGTTTCATATCTTCCGGGTTCGAAAAACGTGAAGGCTGATGCCCTTTCTAGGAGTTTTGTACCTGACTCCCCGGAAGTTTCTGAACCGACTGGTGTTCTCAAAGAGGGGGTGATTTTGTCTGCTATCTCTCCTGATCTGCGACGGGTGTTGCAGGTGTTTCAGGCCAATAGACCTGACCGTTGTCCACCGGAGAGACTGTTTGTCCCAGACAGATGGACCAGTAGAGTTATTTCCGAGGTTCATTCTTCGGTGTTGGCGGGTCATCCTGGGATTTTTGGTACCAGGGATTTGGTGGCGAGATCCTTTTGGTGGCCTTCCTTGTCGCGGGATGTGCGTTCCTTTGTGCAGTAATGTGGGATTTGTGCTTGGGCCAAGCCTTCGTGTTCTCGTGCCAGTGGATTGCATTTGCCTTTGCCTGTCCCGAAGAGGCCTTGGACGCATATTTCCATGGATTTTATTTCGGATCTTCCTGTCTCTCAGAAGATGTCTGTCATCTGGGTGGTTTGTGATCGTTTTTCCAAAATGGTCCATTTGGTACCCTTGCCTAAGTTGCCTTCCTCCTCCGATTTGGTGCCATTGTTTTTTCAGAATGTGGTTCGTTTACATGGTATTCCGGAGAACATTGTGTCCGACAGAGGATCCCAGTTTGTGTCCAGATTATGGCGATCCTTTTGTGCTAAGATGGGCATTGAATTGTCTTTTTCGTCAGCCTTCCATCCTCAGACGAATGGTCAAACCGAACGAACTAATCAGACCTTGGAAACTTATTTGAGATGTTTTGTTTCTGCTGACCAGGATGATTGGGTGACCTTTTTGCCATTGGCTGAGTTTGCCCTCAATAATCGGGCTAGTTCTGCTACTTTGGTTTCACCTTTCTTTTGCAATTCTGGTTTTCATCCTCGTTTCTCCTCGGGTCAGGTTGAGTCTTCTGACTGTCCTGGGGTGGATTCTGTGGTGGATAGGTTGCAGCAGATTTGGAACCATGTGGTGGACAATTTGACTTTGTCCCAAGAGAAGGCTCAGCGCTTTGCTAACCGCCGTCGCTGTGTGGGTCCCCGACTTCGTGTGGGGGATTTGGTATGGTTGTCTTCTCGTTATGTCCCGATGAAGGTTTCCTCTCCTAAGTTCAAGCCCCGTTTCATCGGTCCTTATAAGATTTTGGAAATCCTCAACCCTGTGTCTTTTCGTTTGGACCTCCCAACATCGTTTGCCATTCATAATGTGTTCCATAGGTCATTGTTGCGGAGATATGTGGTGCCTGTGGTCCCTTCTGTTGATCCTCCTGCTCCGGTCTTGGTCGAGGGGGAGTTGGAGTATGTGGTGGAGAAGATCTTGGATTCTCGTATTTCGAGACGGAGGCTTCAGTAGTACTTAGTGAAATGGAAGGGTTATGGTCAGGAGGATAATTCCTGGGTTGTCGCCTCCGATGTCCATGCGGCCGATTTGGTTCGTGCCTTTCATTTGGCTCGTCCTGATCGGCCTGGGAGCTCTGTTGAGGGTTCGGTGACCCCTCCTCAAGGGGGGGGTACTGTTGTGAATTCCGTTCTCGGGCTCCCTCCTGTGGTCATGAGTGGTACTGTGTGAGTTTGGTCTTGGGCTCCCTCTGGTGGCCTTTAGCGATATGGCTGGTCTTGGCTGGGCTCAGCTGTTTCATCTCCTGCTAGGCTGGGCCTATTTAACTCACCTGGACCTTTACTTGTCGCCTGCTGTCGGTGTATTCAGTCCTGATCCTGTGCTCTCCTGAATATTCCTTGTGACCAGTCTCCTGCTATAAGAAGCTAAGTTTGCTTGTTCAGTTTCTCATTATTTCCTTGAAAACGTTTCTCATTATATAATGAGTTCAGCCCAGCTTGCTTTTATGTGATTTTTTGCTTGCTGGTTAGTTCTGGGGTGCAGAGTGCGCCCCTCACATCGTGAGTCGGTGTGGGGGTTCTTGTATTCTCTGCGTGGTTTACTTTTGATAGTTTTTGTACTGACCGCACAGACACCTATCTATTTTCTGCCTATCTAGTATTAGCGGGCCTCATTTGCTAAATCTGTTTCATCTCTACGTTTGTGTTTTCCCCTTGACTCACCGTTATTATTTGTGGGGGGCTATCTAAAACTTTGGGGTATATTTCTCTGAGGCAAGTGAGGTCTTTGCTTTCTCTCTAGGGGTAGTCAGTTTCTCAGGCTGTGACGAGACGTCTAGGTTTTCAGGTAACGTTCCACAGCTGCCTTTAGTGTGTTTGGATAGGATCAGGATTGCGGTCAGTATAGCTTCCACATTCCCAGAACTTGTCCTATATACTCAGGGTATATTTGTCACGTCAGTTTTAGATCCTACCACCAGGACCATAACAGAAGCCCTGAAGTCGCAGCTGCTCTAATCCCAGAGAGCTAGTGGAAGGGTGAGACTGTAATTTGCACCATCTTTTGTATTTGCTGAGACTATTCTATATGTCATTGTCCGTTGGAGGTTCAATAAATTATTGCCACACAATTTTACCCTCACCCTGTGTTGTCTGAGTAGTATTCTGCCCATGGGAAAGAAGTGCAGGCATTCAGAAGGATGAGCCCTGGTCCATGCGGTCTTTCAAAAGACTGCTGGGCTAGAGGACGAGAGCACTCACTGACCCTCGTGTCCCCACACTTTGTGGCAGCTGGGGGATACTACTCAGCCCGGTGGAGCTGCGGGAGACTTGTGTTCGTAGACACAATCTAAAATCTCCACAACCATGGATGCAGATAGACAGTCGCTGCAGACCATAACGTAGGTGAGGAATCCATAGCAGGTTTCGGGTGCCACCATGTCCAAACCCATCAGCTCGGCCTTGAGAAGAGGACCGGAGTATATATACAGCCTTAACAGAAAACAGCAACTACAGGAGTTGTGCCAGCTTCAACAGATCGAATACAGAGCCACCGAGATTCGGTCTGATTTGATACAGGAATTGGTCCTTTGGGACACCCGGAACGTCGTGTAGAACGATGAGTTTGACCAAGAGGAATTGAATTGACTGCCAAATCAAGGATCTAGTGGCAGTCTGGAATCAAGCAACCAGAACCCAGGTGTTGTTGGTCGCATTTGGACGCTGAGTATCAAGCGGGAGAAAGAGCTGGAGGAGTTGCTCTATTGGTATGGGCAGAATCATACCACTGAGCTGTATAATCGTGGGGGAAGCAGTGCCACAGCATTCGCCTTCATCAGCTTCCCTGTGTTGTCTGAGTAGTATTCTGCCCACCGAAAAGAGTGTGGGTGTTTAGTGGGATGAGCCCTGGTCCATGCGGTCTTTGTAAAGACAGCCGGGCCAGCGGACGAGAGCACACACTGACTCTCATATCTCCACATCTTGTAAAAACAAGCAAGTTTGCAATTTACAGCTTATTAAAAATCCTTTCTGGATACGGGATTTTTAATTTATTGTGTACTGCTCAATGCCTAGGTTACCGGCCACCTCTATGGTCTATTAGTGGTGCTCAGTTTTCTAGGCATTGAATACATACCTGTAATTTTTTCGCTATAGAGCTTGCAAGTGCTGCTCCGAAGCTGGCTGAATTATTAAATCCAGCTAGCGTCAATGGCCCTGCGATCATCTGATGCTGCAGCATTAGAGATTGCACAGTTGGAGTGTCCGAAGTGTCTGTCCTTAGGAGTGCACCGACCCCTGGCAAGCAGGAAGCTACGAGACAGGAGCAGTGCACTATTGAAGAACGAAGATGAGAATAACTCTTTAATTCACTTTTGTAAAAAGAAAAAATAAACTGCATATAATTTTTCATGTTTTTAATCCATTCCTCGATGTTAATAAAAAAATTAAAAAAAATCTCCCTTATAATCACCTCAAGACTACAACAGTCAGTTCTAAAAGAGATGAGAAAGAACCCAAGGATAACAGCAGTTAAGGGTACTGTCACACTCTGCAACTTTCCAACGATCACGACCAGCGATACGACCTGGCCGTGATCGTTGGAAAGTCGTTGTGTGGTCGCTGGAGAGCTGTCACACAGACAGCTCTCCAGCGACCAACGATGCCGAGGGCCCCGGGTAACCAGGGTAAACATCGGGTTACTAAGCGCAGGGCCGCGCTTAGTAACCCGATGTTTACCCTGGTTACCATCGTAAAAGTAAAAAAACAAACCGTACATACTCACATTCCGGTGTCCGTCAGGGTGCCTCGCAGTCTGCTTCCCGCTCTGACTGAGTGCCGCCGTAAAGTGAAAGCAGATCACAGCGGTGACGTCAACGCTGTGCTCTGCTTACTTTCCGGCCGGCAGTCAGAGCGGGAAGCAGACTGCGAGGGACCCTGACGGACACCGGAATGTGAGTATGTACTGTTTGGTTTTTTACTTTTACGATGGTAACCAGGGTAAACATCGGGTTACTAAGCGCGGCCCTGCGCTTAGTAACCCGATGTTTACTCTGGTTACAAGCGAACGCATCGTTGGATCGGTGTCACACACACCGATCCAACGATGACAGCGGGAGATCCAGCGACGAAAGAAAGTTCCAAACGATCTGCTACGAAGTACGATTCTCAGCAGGGTCCCTGATCGCTGCTGCGTGTCAGACACAGCGATATCATATGGATATCGCTGGAACGTCACGGATCGTACCGTCGTAGCGACAAAAGTGCCACTGTGAGACAGTACCCTAAGACAAAAACTGATAACAAGAAGGATACAACAAAGAAAGACTTGTTAAGGCTGACCTGGTGATGTAAGCCAGGGTGACCAATACAGAACAGAGGGAAAGGGTCTTGGCAGATGACTCATAGATCAACGACTAGGACAACAGATTACGAGGACAGCAGACAAAAAGGGTGTCAGATCGCATAGATGAGTGTATGGATGCACAAGGGTACAGCAATTTTAGGAAACTGGTATCTTCCATCATGGTCGCAGTTAATCACAGGAATATATTCTGGTATCTGCCAGCAGTGCAGTGGTTAATCACCAGTATAACAGAAGTAAATGCAGTCTGGTATCTTCCAATAGGGAAATGTTTAATACCTGGGATGTATGCAAATTGGGTCTCGTAGTAAGGAAATGGTTAACCTCAGGATAAAAGTGTAGTATAAGAAAAATAGAGACTGAAGAGATGCATTACCTTGATTGCAGACAGGGCCGCCATCGGGGTATTATTGCCCTGACTGGCGTATGGGGCCCGATGAGCAGAGGGGCCCCGCATCGGGCCCTGTCTCTTCTGCTCATCGGGTCCCAGCGGCAGGCTTCTACTGGTGCAGTAACTGAACCTGCATCTGAGATGCAGATTCAATTAAACTCTATTGCCGTGCGGGCCCATTGGAGGCTGGCAGCTGACATCAGTGTGCACGTCGCTGGTGTATGACGTCATTGTCATTCGCCGGCGAGTCCGCCCTTGAAATGCCTGGAGAGAACATCGCCACAGGAGTGCAACAAGGTAAGGAGAAAGTGTTTTTTTTCTTGTTTTGCTTTTTTATTGAAAGTGGCAAGCCGCAATATGTTTCAATGGCAGGATGGAGACACAGGGGGCAGGATGGAGACCCAGGGGCAGAATGGAGACACAGGGGGCAGGATGGAGACCCGGGGCAGAATGGAGACATGGGGCAGGAATATGGGGCAGGGTGTAGACAGATGGGACAGATTGTAGACATATGGTGCAGGATTATGGGGCAGGATGGAGACAGATGGGGCAGGAACATGGCGCAGATGGGGCAGGATCATGGGACAGATGGGGCAGGATGGAATGTGGGGGAAGAATGGATACTCATGAGGGAAGGATGGGAGTACATATGGCTGGAGCCAGGGATCATCCCCACGGGGGCCAGGATGGGGGATATTATTACCATAGGGGCTAATTAAGGGATATTATTACTGCAGTGATGTATTTATTTTAATTTTATAGGATACTGTTTTAAATGGGGGGGGGGACAGTCCTGTTACTATGCAGAGCGACACTATGTCACCTTTTTTTCTTCATCTGGTGTAGTGTATAAGTTGGGAAAGACTTAAGTAATGTGTTCTGCAAGCGGTGCTCTAGATAACTGTGTTATTTCCTGCAGAGACGAGCCCTGGCTGGAAGAAGTGATGGCAGTCTGTGCTGGATGATGATGAAAAGTAAAGATGAATGACTTTACCTAGAGACATCACTGGTGAGTCAGTGTGTTACCTCTACACTGACATTATACACTGTATACTATATACAAAGGTCCTATGTACAATGTCACTGGTGATCACTGTATAACCTGTACACTGACACTATATACAGAGCTCCTGTGTATAATGTCATTGTCCCCCACGCATATAGACTGTGCAGTACCCGAGACTAATTCCTTGTTACTCTCCGACCTTAACAGCACTAACCGGCCGGTACAGCTGACACCTTCTGTCCCTCCTTGTAGCGTTAGTCCGGCGTTGCACGCGGTTCGTAGTGGTGAGACTGCGGCATCCAGTCCGGGACTGTGTACATCCTTAGCCATGCAGCAGACTTTTCCCCTTACAGCACCTGGTTCCAGGATCACAAGACCACAGGAAAGAAGAACAGGACGCTTTGTCACAGTACAGAGACAGTGCTACACTTTACTTCTGGACCGGCTCAGAGACTTCACGCGCCACCAGAGGTGCCATTGTGGGATTTTCCAGCCACCTTTGTCCAGGAACCAGAGACTGATAAGTTAACCCGTTATTTCACCTGTTGTAGTAAAGGTACCTTCACACGAAGCGACGCTGCAGCGATAGCGACAACGATGCCGATCGCTGCAGCGTCGCTGTTTGGTCGCTGGAGAGCTGTCACACAGACCGCTCTCCAGTGACCAACGATGCCGAGGTCCCCGGGTAACCAGGGTAAACATCGGGTTGCTAAGCGCAGGGCCGCGCTTAGTAACCCGATGTTTACCCTGGTTACCAGCGTAAAAGTAAAAATAACAAACAGTACATGCTCACCTGCGCGTCCCCCGGCGTCCGCTTCCTGTACTGTGTGAGCGCCGGCCCTAACAGCAGAGCGGTGACGTCACCGCTGTACTTTCACTTTCGGGCCGGCGCTCAGTCAGAGCAGGAAGCGGACGACAGGGGACGCGTAGGTGAGTATGTACTGTTTGTTATTTTTACTTTTACGCTGGTAACCAGGGTAAACATCGGGTTACTAAGCGCGGCCCTGCGCTTAGTAACCCGATGTTTACCCTGGTTACCAGCGTAAAACATCGCTGGCATCGTTGCTTTTGGTGTCAAACCTGACGATACACGCCGGTCTGACGACCAAATAAAGTTCTGAACTTTATTCAACGACCAGCGATATCACAGCAGGATCCAGATCGCTGCTGCGTGTCAAACACAACGATATCGCTATCCAGGACGCTGCAACGTCACGGATCGTTGTCGTTCTCGTTGTAAAGTCGTTTCGTGTGAAGGTACCTTTACTCTATTGCTATATATATTGTGGGCCTGTATATTTACACCCCCTTACACCCCGCGTGGAGTATTTACTGGTGGGACACATATACACTCACCGGCCACTTTATTAGGTACACCTGTCCAACTTCTTGTTCACACTTAATTTCTAATCAGCCAATCACATGGCGGCAACTCAATGCATTTAGGCATGTAGACATGCTCAAGACAATCTCCTGCAGTTCAAACCGAGCATCAGTATGGGGAAGAAAGGTGATTTGAGTGCCTTTGAACGTGGCATGGTTGTTGGTGCCAGAAGGGCTGGTCTGAGTATTTCAGAAACTGCTGATCTACTGGGATTTTCACGCACAACCATCTCTAGGGTTTACAGAGAATGGTCCGAAAAAGAAAAAAAATCCAGTGAGCGGCAGTTCTGTGGGCGGAAATGCCTTGTTGATGCCAGAGGTCAGAGGAGAATGGGCAGACTGGTTCGAGCTGATAGAAAGGCAACAGTGACTCAAATCGCCACCCGTTACAACCAAGGTAGGCCTAAGAGCATCTCTGAACGCACAGTGGGTCGAACTTTGAGGCAGATGGGCTACAGCAGCAGAAGACCACACCGGGTACCACTCCTTTCAGCTAAGAACAGGAAACTGAGGCTACAATTTGTACAAGCTCATCGAAATTGGACAGTAGAAGATTGGAAAAACGTTGCTTGGTCTGATGAGTCTCGATTTCTGCTGCGACATTCGGATGGTAGGGTCAGAATTTGGCGTAAACAACATGAAAGCATGGATCCATCCTGCCTTGTATGGAGCATCTTTGGGATGTGCAGCCGACAAATCTGCGGCAACTGTGTGATGCCATCATGTCAATATGGACCAAAATCTCTGAGGAATGCTTCCAGCACCTTGTTGAATCTATGCCACGAAGAATTGAGGCAGTTCTGAAGGCAAAAGGGGGTCCAACCCGTTACTAGCATGGTGTACCTAATAAAGTGGCCGGTGAGTGTATATACATATATATAAAATCTGTTAACTCTTGTTCTGCCTCCTGCTCGTCACTGCATCCCGCGTTCCTGATAGTACCTTGCATTTGGCATAGTCGGCAGGATGCAATCTAACAGCACGGAGGCGGCAGACGAAGCCGTTGGGGGAGGCCTCCGGTCCAGTACCTCGCTGGGGGCAATGTTGAATAAATTGACAAAGTTTACGGAGAGTAACATCAATGTTGTGGAGCTGGACAGACCGTATAAGGGGTATGATGAAGATGCACTCCATGACCCCTGCATTGGAAGCCGAAGTGGCTATAATGGCATTAGATAGAGAAGCCAGAGACTCGGTTATGTTGCGGACCCCCAGGGAGCGAGACACTTTTAATTAAGTGCTATATATTCTGGAAGAGACCCTTGGGGACCCCAAAGACGTAGGGGAAGTGAGGACACGTCTCTTTAGTTGCATGCAGAGGGAGGCGGAGACCGTGAATCAGTACATGAACACACTGCAGGAATTACATACTGCGATTGTTAGGAAAGATAGCGTTGGTATAGGCCATACGGACATAATGCTGCGAGACCTTTTAGTGACGGGAATGCGGGACACGATGACGAAACAGATCCTGTGAGAGCATGTGCAGGTAAACCCTCGGGTGACTTTTTCTGAGATAGGAAGTGAAGCGCGCACGTGTGAACAGGAGAAGTGGGTGACAGTCCCGGTGGGGAAGGTCCAGAGCGGGGAGGTGACCGTAAATGCAATCACCGAACCCCAATGGGTGGAAGAATTGAGGAGAGAACTTCTGAATATTAAAGGTGAATTGGCTGATGTTAAGAAGTCAGAGACTGCCGCAAATGCTGACACCAGAATGCTTCGTCGACAGAGACCCCTCACTTGCTTTAACCCCTTTCTGACCTCAGACGGGATAGTACGTCCGAGGTCAGAAGCCCCGCTTTGATGCGGGCTCCGGCGGTGAGCCCGCATCAAAGCCGGGACATGTCAGCTGTTTTGAACAGCTGACATGGGCCCGTAATAGGCACTGGCAGAATCACGATCTGCCTGCGCCTATTAACTAGTTAAATGCCGCTGTCAAATGCAGACAGCGGCATTTAACTACCGCTTCCGGCCAGGCGGCCGGAAATGAGCGCATCGCCGACCCCCGTCACATGATCGAAGGTCGGCGATGCTTCAGAATAGTAACCATAGAGGTCCTTGAGACCTCTATGGTTACTGATCCCCGGCAGCTGTGAGCGCCACCCTGTGGTCGGCGCTCACAGCACACCTGCAATTCTGCTACATAGCAGCGAACATCAGATCGCTGCTATGTAGCAGAGCCGATCGAGTGGTGCCTGCTTCTAGCCTCCTATGGAGGCTAGTGAAGCATGGCAAAAGTAAAAAAAAATGTGAAAAAAATAAAAAATATATAAAAGTTTAAATCACCTCCCTTTCGCCCCAATCAAAATAAATCAATAAAAAAAAATCAAACCTACACATATTTGGTATCACCGCGTTCAGAATCGCCCGATCTATCAATAAAAAAAAAGCATTAACCTGATCGCTAAACAGCGTAGTGAGAAAAAAATTTGAAACGCCAGAATTACGTTTTTTTGGTCGCCGCGACATTGAATTGAAATGCAATAACGGACGATCGATCAAAAGAACGTATCTGCACCAAAGTGCTATCATTAAAAACGCCGGCTCAGCACGCAAAAAATAAGCCCTCATCCGACCCCAGATCATGAAAAAAGGAGACGCTACGAGTATCGGAAAATGGCACACATTTTTTTTTTTTTAGCAAAGTTTGGAATTTTTTTTCACCACTTACATAAAAAATAACCTAGTCATGTTAGGTGTCTATGAACTCGTACTGACCTGAAGAATCATAATGGCAGGTCAGTTTTAGCATTTAGTGAACCTAGCAAAAAAGCCAAGCAAAAAACAAGTGTGGGATTGCACTTTTTTTGCAATTTCACCACACTTGGAATTTTTTTCCCGTTTTCTAGTACGCGACATGGTAAAACCAATGATGTCGTTCAAAAGTACAACTCGTCCCGCAAAAAATAAGCTTTCACATGGCCAAATTGATGGAAAAATAAAAAAGTTATGGCTCTGGGAAGGAGGGGAGCGAAAAACGAACACGGAAAAACGGAAAATCCCAAGGTCATGAAGGGGTTAATTGTGGCGAGAGTGGACAAATATCGGGGAAGAGTTACACCCCGTCCTCCCTTAAACAGGCTCCGAGTCAGGGGGACGCCGCCCGGAGCCAGAACAGATGCAGAGGAGTAGTGGAAGTCCCACTTCTAACGTCAGTGTGCCCTCTAATCTGGGCCGAATTTCATGGTCGTGCAGTACGCTGCCTGGTGGACACAGATTCACAAGTAACAACGATGCCAGAAACTTACTTTCGGCAACATTTTCCTGAAGCAAGGTGGCCTGAGTGGGGCCCAGTGATAAAGTTGATGACTGCCAACCAACTACCCATTCTGGTCGTAGGGGTGGCGTGAATGCACATCTCCATTTCTGGAAAGGACCTGGGATGGAAGGGTGTGGTGCTAGCCCAGGGAGAAGTGAGTAGTGGACATACAGTCACTTTAGGGATGAAAGTTTTGAAGGAATTCGGGAGTCTCCTCATCAATGAACCCTCCAATGAGACTCTGAAGCAATGGAGTCCACATACGCCTAAAAGAAGAGTGTTCCAACAGTTAGTGCGTGCAGCTCAAGCTCAAGAAACTTGCCGTGAAGGAGGAGTATTAGGTAAAGTGATTGTTCCTGCTTCCAAATTCATTCTAGCACCCGGACAAACAGTACTCACTCTGCCTGTCCGAGCTTGCGCCCCGTTGGAAGAAGTTGAAATTCAAATTGAGCCTTCTTCCTCGGAGCAACTTCCCTCGGGATTCTTGGTAGCCCGTACATTAGCCATTGTATATGATGGGAGTGTTCCTGTACACTGTGTCAATTTAGAGGATCAAGACATCACAGGTCTCCCCAAATTCGAAGTAGCCCGGATTGTGAGTATGCCTGAAGAGATAGCGCTATCTCAGTCTGTACAGCTGGAGGTGCAGCAAGGAGACCCTTGGACTGTGACGGTAAACTTCTCTTCATCACCAGAGCTCCAACACATTCAGGATGGACAACTTGTTCTGGAACAAATGCGGGCCGAATTGGCTGGACTCACTCAGGCACAAGTGCTACAGGTGGAAGCCCTGATAGGGCGATATAGGAATGTGTTCGCTTGCCACGAGGATGATTTTGGCTGCACCACGGCTATCACACACGAGATACCTACTGGAAATGCCACTCCCATTAGAGAACGCTATCGACAAATCCCACCACAGCTGTACCAAGAGGTGAAGAGCATGTTGGGACAGATGCTGCAGAAAGGTGTCATCAGAGAGAGTCAGAGCCCCTGGGCTGCACCGATAGTGCTAGTGCGGAAGAAGGACGGGACTCTGCGTTTTTCTGTGGAAACTCAATGCTTGTACCGTGAGAGACTCATACCCTTTACCCAGGATTGAGGAATCCCTATCTGCACTAGGAAAAGCCAAATTCTTTTCTACAATGGATCTCACCAGTGGCTATTGGCAAGTGCCGATGTCCGAACAGGATCGAGCAAAGACCGCTTTCATTCTAACCATGGGCCTGTTTGAATTCAACCAAATGAACTTTTCAGCGTCTCATGGAAAAGTGTCTAGGCGACATGAATTTTGAAGCCACACTTATCTACACCTAGACGAAATTATAGCCTACGCTGCTTCTTTTGAGGAACATCTCCGATGATTGGAACAGGTGTTGAGTCACCTCCAAAAGCACGGATTAAAAGTGAAACCCCAAAAATTTAATTTGTTCCACACACAGATTGAGTACTTGGGCCATGTTGTTTCTGCTGATGGGGTGAAACCATCCCGAGAAAAGATTGCGGTGATACAGGATTGGACCACTCCAGAGATGGTGAAAGATGTCTGAGCGTTTCTGGGATTAACTGGGTATTATCGCCGCTTTGTGAAAACTTTTGCCCGCCGAACAAGACCGTTGCAGGAGCTGCTTAAAGGGGCGCCCTCAGGTGCAAAGAACTGGAGCATTAATTGGAAGGAACATCAGGAGGAAGCTTTTCAAGATTTGAAGAAAGCATTGATGGAAGCTCCTGTGTTGGCCTATGCGGACTTTTCTCAACCGTTTATTCTACACACCGACGGGAGTTTGCTGGGACTTGGGGCTGTATTGTCACAGATACAGGACAGGATACCAGCTTACTCACCGACCCTGGCAACGGCGTGGTCCCCGGTGTGCTCCTACTACCTGGTCTGTGTGCTTGCCACAGTTTTCGGCAGCGCGCCTAGTATACGCATGCACGCGCTCTCCTGCTCTTAAAATGGGAGTGTGCACATAGTAATATGCCTCCAGCTGACAGCTGGGATCCATTTAGTTTAAGTAATTCCTGCAAAGTGTCTTCCAGTCAATATATCCTTATCCTGTGAATGCAGGAAGGGCTGGTAAATGAGAAGTGACTCCACGCTGTCCCCCATGACCTCACTCCGACGCGCGTTTTGCTTTGCTTCTTCCTGGGGACTTGTTCAGGTGAGGAGCATCACAATTATTTAAACATCAGTCAGCCAATCAAGACACTAGAAGGATTCCTGGAGGTCTGCCTACTCTACTAATATAATCCAATCCATTTCCATGACAACACTATATTGATCGCCCCAACTATAACACCCCCATGACGCAATCTCATTCTACACAGTGGCCTAGCAACCGCAGTACAAAAAATGAATTTTGCAAGTCATCACCAGAATCACGTAATAAAATGCTAATTCAGCTCATCGTCACAGGGTGGCCAATCAAGGGTGACATGCTAATCCATCTATATTCGCCCACCAAATCGTTGCAGTCTAATTTTTTTTACTGCATATATCCCACCTTCCTGTGATGTTCGGCCATTATTCACAATGTCCTAGCATCCGCTATACATAGAATATATTGCGCCAGTGATCACCAGGTGACCAGTCAAATGAGCCATGTTAATTTCACTGATATCCGCCAATCGCATTGTTGTTGGCATTAACCAATCTGTGTGACAATAATGACGCATGCGGTCATCGCAACGCCATGAACATCGACCTCTGGCCCACGGACATGTCTGCATGGGAGGTCTGCCCTCCCACAAAGAGAGATAGGGAGACCCCTGCAAGACGTTGCTATGAGCAGCAGTGCGAATAGACAATGCGCACTGCCACCACATGGGTAGATATAGCAGTGCTGACACCTAAGTACAAAGTAGATGCAACAGAATGCTGGCATATTGCTTAACCCCTTCCCGACCTTTGACGCACCGTATGCGTCATAAAAACCTGTGCCAATCCGACCTGTGACGCAGCATATGCGTCATGGCCGGATCGCGTCCCTGCAGGCCGGGTGAAAGGGTTAACTCCAATTTCACCCGACATACAGGGACAGGGGGAGTGGTGCTACAGCCCAGGGGGGGTGGCTTCGCCCCCCCGTGGCTACGATCGCTCTGATTGGCTGTTGAAAGTGAAACAGCCAATCAGAGCAATCTGTAATAATTCACCTATGAAAATTGGTGCAATATTACAATCCAGCCATGTCCGATGCTGCAATAGCATCAGCCATGGCTGGAGACCCCGATCTGGCCCCCCCACCGACTGGCGGCGGCGATCTGCAGCCGCCGTCAGTGTTCCCTACCCCTCCGTCCTGTCCTAAGTGCCTTCCTCTCCCCTCCGCCCCTCCCTCGTCCTCCTCTCCTCCCCCCCTGCTGTCCGATCGCACCCCCCCATACTTACCTAGTCCCGGTGTCCCTCCTGGTGTCCTCCGTCTTCTCCCATGGGCGCCGCCATCTTGGAAAATGGCGGGCGCATGCGCAGTGCGCCCGCCGAATCTGCCGGTCGGCAGATTTGTTCCCTGTACATTTTGATCGCTGTGATAGGTTCTATCACAGCGATCAAAATAAAAAAAAATAGTAAATAAACCCCCCCTTTATCACCCCCATAGGTAGGGACAGTAATAAAATACAGAAATTATATTTATTTTTGTTTTTCCATTAGGGTTAGGGGTACGGTTAGGGTTAGGGGTAGGGTTTCATTTAGGGTTAGGGTTGCACTTAGGGTTAGGGTTGCACTTAGGGCTAGGGTTGCACTTAGGGTTGCACTTAGGGTTAGGGTTGCACTTATGGCTGCACTTAGGGTTAGGGTTGCACTTAGGGTTAGGGTTGCACTTAGGGTTGCACTTAGGGATAGGGTTGCACTTAGGGATAGGGTTGCACTTAGGGATAGGGCTGCACTTAGGGATAGGGTTGTACTTAGGGTTGCACTTAGGGTTGCACTTAGGGATAGGGTTGCACTTAGGGATAGGGTTGCACTTAGGGATAGGGTTGCACTTAGGGATAGGGTTGCACTTAGGGTTAGGGTTGCACTTAGGGTTGCACTTAGGGATAGGGTTGCACTTAGGGTTGCACTTAGGGTTAGGGTTGCACTTAGGGTTAGGATTGCACTTAGGGCTAGGGTTGCACTTAGGGATAGGGTTGCACTTAGGGCTAGGGTTAGAATTAGGGTTAGAATTAGGGTTAGAATTAGGCTATGTGCACACGGTGCGGATTTGGCTGCGGATCCGCAGCGGATTGGTCGCTGTGGATTGGTAGCAATTTTCCATCACATTTACAGTACCACGTAAACCTATGGAAAACCAAATCCGCTGTGCCCATGGTGCGGAAAATACAGCTCGGAAACGCTGCGTTGTATTTTCTGCAGCATGTCAATTCTTTGTGCGGATTCCGCAGCGTTTTACACCTGCTCCATAATAGGAATCCGCGGTAAATCCGTAGGTAAAGCGCAGTTCCTTTTACCTGCAGATTTTTCAAAAACGGTGCTGAAAAATCCGCACACAAATCCGCAACGTGGGCACATAGCCTTAGGGTTAGGGTTGGAATTAGAGTTAGGGTTGGAATTAGGGTTAGGGGTGTGTTGGGGTTAGTGTTTGAGTTAGAATTGTGGGGTTTCCACTGTTTAGGCACATCAGGGGGTCTCCAAACGCGACATGGCGCCACCATTGATTCCAGCCAATCTTGCATTGAAAAAGTCAAATGGTGCTATCTCCCTTTCGAGCCCGTACATGTGCCCAAACAGTGGTTTACCCCCACATATGGGGTACCAGCATACTCAGGAGAAACTGGACAACAACTTTTGGGGTCCAATTTCTCCTGTAACTCTTGGGAAAATAAAAAACTGCAGGCTAAAAAATTATTTTTGAGGAAAGAAAAATGATTTTTTATTTTCACGGCTCTGCGTTATAAACTTCTGTGAAGCACTTGGGGGTTCAAAGTGCTCACCACACATCTAGATAAGTTCCTTTGGGGGTCTAGTTTCCAAAATGGGGTCACTTGTGGGGGGTTTCTACTGATTAGGCACATCAGGGGCTCTGCAAACGCAACGTGACGCCCGCAGAGCATTCCATCAAAGTCTGCATTTCAAAACGTCACTACTTCACTTCCGAGCCCCGGCATGTGCCCAAACAGTGGTTTACCCTCACATATGGGGTATCGGCGTACACAGGAGAAACTGGACAACAACTTTTGGGGTCAAATTTCTCCTGTTACCCTTGGGAAAATAAAAAATTCTGGGCTAAAAATTTATTTTTGAGGAAAGAAAACTTATTTATTATCTTCAAGGCTCTGCATTATAAACTTCTGTGAAGCACTTGGGGGTTCAAAGTGCTCACCACACATCTAGATTAGTTACTTGGGAGGTCTAGTTTCCAAAATGGGGTCACTTGTGGGGGAGCTCCAATGTTTAAGCACACAGGGGCTCTCCAAACGCGACATGGTGTCCGCTAATGATTGGAGCTTATTTTCCATTTAAAAAGCCAAATGGCGTGCCTTCCCTTCTGAGCCCTGCCGTGCGCCCAAACAGTGGTTTACCCCCACATATGGGGTATCAGCGTACTCAGGACAAACTGGACACCAACATTTGGGGTCCAATTTCTCCTGTTACCCTTGGCAAAATAAAAAATTCCGGGCTAAAAAATCATTTTTGAGGAAAGAAGAATTATTTTTTATTTTCACGGCTCTGCGTTATAAACTTCTGTGAAGCACCTGGGGGTTATAAGTGCTCACTATGCATCTAGATAAGTTCCTTGGGGGGTCTAGTTTCCAAAATGGGGTCCCTTGTGGGGGAGCTCCAATGTTTAGGCACACAGGGGCTCTCCAAACGCAACATGGTGTCTGCTAACGATTGGAGCTAATTTTCCATTCAAAAAGTCAAATGGCGCGCCTTCCCTTCCGAGCCTTGCCGTGCGCCCAAACAGTGGTTTACCCCCACATATGAGGTATCGGCGTACTCAGGAGAAATTGCCCAACAAATTTTAGGATCCATTTTATCCTGTTGCCTATGTGAAAATGAAAAAATTGAGGCTAAAAGAATTTTTTTGTGAAAAAAAAGTACTTTTTCATATTTACGGATCAATTTGTGAAGCACCTGAGAGTTTAAAGTGCTCACTATGCATCTAGATAAGATGTTTGGGGTGTCTAGTTTCCAAAATGGGGTCACTTGTGGGGGAGCTCCAATGTTTAGGCACACAGGGGCTCTCCAAACGCGACATGGTGTCCGCTAACGATGGAGATAATTTTTCATTCAAAAAGTCAAATGGCGCTCCTTCCCTTCCGAACCTTACCATGTGCCCAAACAGTGGTTTACCCCCACATGTGAGGTATCGGTGTACTCAGGAGAAATTGTCCAACAAATTATAGGATCCATTTTATCCTGTTGCCCATGTGAAAATGAAAAAACTGAGGCTAAAATAATTTTTTTGTGAAAAAAAAGTACTGTTTCATTTTTACGGATCAATTTGTGAAGCACCTGGGGGTTTAAAGTGCTCACTATGCTTCTAGATAAGTTCCTTGGGGGGTCTAGTTTCCAAAATGGGGTCACTTGTGGGGGAGCTCCAATGTTTAGGCACACGGGGGCTCTCCAAACGCGACATGGTGTCCGCTAAAGATTGGAGCCAATTTTTCATTCAAAAAGTCAAATGGCGCTCCTTTCCTTCCGAGCCCTGCCGTGCTCCCAATCAGTGGTTTACCCCCACATATGAGGTATCAGCGTACTCAGGACAAATTGGACAACAACTTTTGTGGTCCAGTTTCTCCTTTTACCCTTGGGAAAATAACAAAATTGTTGCTAAAATATCATTTTTGTGACTAAAAAGTTAAATGTTCATTTTTTACTTCCATGTTGCTTCTGCTGCTGTGAAACACCTGAAGGGTTAATAAACTTCTTGAATGTGGTTTTGAGCACCTTGAGGGGTGCAGTTTTTAGAATGGTGTCACTTTTGGGTATTTTCAGCCATATAGAACCCTCAAAATGACTTCAAATGTGATGTGGTCCCTAAAAAAAATCGTTTTGTAAATTTTGTTGTAAAAATGAGAAATCGCTGGTCAAATTTTAACCCTTATAACTTCCTAGCAAAAAAAAAATTTGTTTCCAAAATTGTGCTGATGTAAAGTAGACATGTGGGAAATGTTATTTATTAACTATTTTGTGTCACATAACTCTCTGGTTTAACAGAATAAAAATTCAAAATGTGAAAATTGCGAAATTTTCAAAATTTTTGCCAAATTTCCGTTTTTTTCACAAATAAACTCAGAAATTATCGACCTAAATTTACCACTAACATGAAGCCCAATATGTCACGAAAAAACTATCTCAGAATCGCTAGGATCCGTTGAAGTGTTCCTGAGTTATTACCTCATAAAGGGACACTGGTCAGAATTGCAAAAAACGGCAAGGTCATTAAGGCCAAAATAGGCTGGGTCATGAAGGGGTTAAAATTACTGAATTTTTTGCCTTTGTGCAATTGGAACAGGCTTTGCGTAATCCACATGGGAAAAAAACTTTTTTTTAGCACCAGGTGATAGTGCATTTTTTATTGGATTATAATGTCTGTGAACCAGCAAATCACGGAGATTCCTGGATCTCTTTTCTACGATAGAAGGTGTAGATG
Organism: Ranitomeya variabilis; assembly: GCF_051348905.1. Lineage (NCBI taxonomy): Eukaryota > Metazoa > Chordata > Amphibia > Anura > Dendrobatidae > Ranitomeya > Ranitomeya variabilis. The sequence continues at coordinate 467,109,233 of NC_135233.1, forward strand.
GCAATAATTGTTTCAAAATTGGATAGGCATGTTTTTTAATAATTTCCCAAAATTGATGCCACTTGTTGTGGTATCCTGTAATGAAATGTACTTGATTATCTAATCCACCACGTTCTTTTTTAACCTCATTGTTGTATAGTAATTCATTTCTAGGTGTATTCTTAGCTCGGAGATATCCTCTTTGGATCATCCTTTTACTGTAACCACGTTCTTGAAATCTTTGTACTAAATCTTCCGACTGGATTTCAAAGTCTTGAGTATCAGAGCATATTCGTTTAGGTCTCAAGAATTGACTGATCGGAATCCCACGTATAGTTGCCTGTGGGTGAGTGGAATGGGCATGAACAAATGAGTTGATTGTCGTGGATTTCCAGAAGACATTTGTAGACAAATTTCCATTGGAGAGGAAACGTATCTGCAAGTCCAAGAAATTGACCGTCCTTCCATATTTGAAAGTTAAGTCGATGTTATTTTATTCTCACTGCTTCCCTGAGTATTTTAATTTTCTTTTAATTTTTTAAATCCACCATAGAGTTCCTGAGATATGGACCTTTTTATTTAGTGCTTATAATTACTACTTTTACCAAGGGGGCATGCTTGATTTTTTGGGGGGCGTGTCTTTAGACTTCTCTGCATTATTACTGCATGAGGAACACCCCCTTAGTAAAGTCCATAGGAAGTATCACTAAATAAAAAACCCATACAAAAAAGACCAAAGACAGAATACACAGGAGAATTGGGAATAAAATAAGAGCAAAAACTGTCCACTTTTGACCTGATCACTTTCAGTTGAACATAAAATGAATCCAGGTTACCTATAAAATGCTAAATTCATTATAAAGCTACTAGATTGTGGCCCGATTCTAACGCATCGGGTATTCTAGAATATGCATGTCCACGTAGTATATGGACAATGATGATTCCAGAATTCGCGGCAGACTGTGCCCGTCGCTGATTGGTCGAGGCAACCTTTATGATATCATCGTCGCCATGGCAACCATTATGACATCTACGTCGATACTGTGCCCGTCGCTGATTGGTCGAGGCGAATTCGCGGCATACTGTGCCCGTCGCTGATGGTCAAGGCAACCTTTATGACATCATCGACGCCATGCTGTGCCTGTCGCTGATTGGTCGAGGCCTGGTGGCCTCGACCAATTAGAGACGCGGGATTTCCAGGACAGACAGACAGACAGAAAAACCCTTAGACAACTATATATATAGACTAGATTGTGGCCCGATTCTAACGAATCGGGTATTCTAGAATATGCATGTCCCCGTAGTATATGGACAATGATGATTCCAGAATTCGCGGCAGACTGTGCCCATCGCTGATTGGTCGAGGCAACCTTTATGACATCATCGTCGCCATGGCAACCATTATGACATCTACGTCGATACTGTGCCCATCGCTGATTGGTCGAGGCAACCTTTATGACATCATCGTCGCCATGCTGTGCCCGTCACTGATTGGTCGCGGCCGCCAGGCCTCGACCAATCAGAGACGTGGGATTTCCAGGACAGACAGACAGACGGAAAAACCCTTAGACAATTATATATATAGATTCTGACATTGATTTTCAAAGTAAGTACATCAGCATCATCAGGTTTAATAAATGTACTTGCTAATGTAAGTTCTTTCTATTGTGAAATTTTGTAACATGCCTTTAAAGTCCTCTGCTGAAACTGTCCCATTCTACTCAAAACTGCCACGTGAGATGCAAAAAAGCTGGAAATGTCAGCATAGTGTGATAGCATAATTGGTCAATATGAAAACTGCAAAAGCTCAATTTTTTTTATATTTATAGTAACAAAATGAATAAAAGCACTACTAAATAAAAAAACATGAATAATTAAACCCTGATTTCAATGTTATATTCTGATTATTATTGTGCTTGTCCCATAGTATAAATCTTATACCAATGATCCCATCTTGAAAAATAAATTTTGTAATAAGCTGGGTTCCCATTAACGTATAGCATCTGATGATTCTCTCATGTGAGATGCTAATGACACTCAACTCTAACTGTGCTGCGAGTGAGATCCGAGTGTCATCGACCTGTGCTCCAATGTTCTCACACACACACTGTATACTCCGTACTCACCACACACACACTCACACTCACACACACATTCACACACTCTCACATTCACACACTCACTCATACACTCACATTCACACACACTCACACATTCACACTCATACACTCACATTCACACTCTCACATACACTCACATTCACACTGACATTCACACACACTCACACTCATACACTCATACACTCACATTCACACTCTCACATACACTCACATTCACACTCATACACTCACATTCACACACTCTCATATTCACACTCTCACACACTTACATTCACTCATACACTCACATTCACACACTCACATTCACACTCTCACACACTCACATTCACACTCGCATTCACACACACACATTCACACAGACACTCACATTCACACTCATACACTCACATTCACACACTCTAATTCACACTCACACACACTCACATTCACACACACATTCACTCTCCTACACACACTCACAGACACTCACATTCACACTCATACACTCACATTCACACACTCTCACATTCACACTTTCACACACTTACATTCACTCATACACTCACATTCACACACTCACAGTCACTCTCACACACTCACATTCACACTCGCATTCACACACACACATTCACACTCATACACTCACATTCACACACTCTAATTCACACTCACACACACTCACATTCACACACACATTCACTCTCCTACACACACTCACAGACACTCACATTCACACTCATACACTCACACTCTCACATTCACACTCTCTCACACAATCACACACACACATTCACACTCTCACATTCACACACTCTCACACTCACAATCACACACACACACTCACACTCTCATACACTGACACTCTCACAAACACTCACATTCAGACTCACACTCACACATACTCACGGTCACACACACACTCTCACACACACATTCACACACTCATACACTCATGCAGCCTCTTGCGCAGTACCACCAGCGGAACACGGTCATGAACACGCCACCGCCAGGATCAGTCGAATGATTCACTGACCGCTACCATCTTTGTACAGGAGGAGCGCATGCGCAGTGTTAATGTGACTGCCGCTATCTGTCTGCACAAAGATGGTGATGGTCTGATTCACTGCGCCTGCGCACATTCTGCGCAGGCGCAGTGAGTCATTTGGCTGATCCCGGGATCAGATGCGCGACGTGTCTACAGGCAGAGGAAGCCGATCACATTAAAGGGGTTTTCCCACGAACGAAAGTTCATTTTAAAAATTGTCTGTGTCTGACCGTGTACGGAGCATACCACATCTCCTGGGCAGGGGAGGAAGCAAAAGACAATACTGACATTACAGCAGGGGATTACAGAGGATTCATTTTGTCAGGTAAAATATTTCACTGACTGTTTTTAAAAAATATTTTACCTCACACAATGTATCCTCTGCCCCGGAAACGGGGCAGGGTTCCATGAGCATCAAAGAGCCACAAATGTTGAGTGCTTGTGAAGGTCACCTACCTCGGAAGAAACGCTGATGAGGGTAAATAGCTGATTTTGAATTCCTTGCGAAGTGAGCTCCATTACTGAGCATGCTTATTCCACCCTTGCCAAGGCACACAGCCCAATCTGTATTAATTAGAGGGCTGGTTTGGGGGCTGTAATTGTTTGTAGCCTTTGGTGTCTGCATTTCATTTATTTGGGGTATGGTTTGAGGACTGTAATAATTTCGAGCAGTATTTCCCAAACCTCGTCCTCACAGGCCCCCAACATATTATGTTTTGAGAATTTCCTTAAAGGGAACCTGTCACCCCCAAAATCGAAGGTGAGCTAAGCCCACCGGCATCAGGGGCTTATCTACAGCATTCTGTAATGGTGTAGATAAGCCCCGATGTATCCTGAAATATGAGAAAAAGGGGTTAGATTATTCTCACCCAGGGGCGTTCCCGGTCCGGTTCTGGTCCGATGGGCATCACAGTCTGGGTCCGGGGCCTCCTATCTTCTTACGATGACGTCCTCGTCTTGTAGTCACGCTGCGGCTCCGGCGCAGGCATACTTTGTCTGCCCTGTTGAGGGCAGAGCAAAGTACTACAGTACGCAGGCGCCAGGAAAGGTCAGAGAGGCCCAGCACCTGCGCACTGCAGTACTTTGCTCTGCCCTCAACAGAATGCTGTAGATAAGCCCCTGATGCTGGTGGGTTTAGCTCACCTTCGATTTTGGGGGTGACAGGTTCCCTTTAATATTGCACAGGTGAGAACTTGTGGCAATTTCTGATGCCTTAAAAATAATTCCATCACCTGTGCATTACAAAGGACATCATGAAAACATGAAGTGTTGGGGGCCATATGGACTGCAATTTGGGAAACACTGATTTAGAGAATCAAGGTATCATGCTGGTGGGCTGTAGCCCTTTGCGCCACAGTCCGGGCTTACCCTAGAGGGCTGTAAATAAGAAACTACCTAGTTCTTCACTAGAGCTTTTTATAGTGAGGTTAGGCTTGAGCTGCAGGTAGCTGACAGGTACGGCTCCAGGGCAGTCCCTGGTACTGCAGAAGCTGACCCCAGGGGTCAGGGATACAGATACAGACTCGGAGTGTCAGGCAGAACAGGAACAGGGTCACTGGCAGTATGCATACTGGTGGTGGTTCAGACACAGCAGGTACAGGTTTGGACACAATTACTAATTTGGACAGGACAGGTTCAGGTACTGGATTAGGTTCTGGCATCAGGTTCAGGATAACAGGACAGGCTCTGGTACAGGATAGCAGAACAGGTTCAGAAACAGGGCCCTGACAATGAACTACTGGGTGCAAGATTAACTAGGTACTGAAGTTGCTTAGGCACCACCCTACAGAGGAGGGTGCCTTAAATACCTAATGCCTCCCAGCTATAGGCTGGGGACATTTCTGGAGTACACACACTGCCCCTTTAAGAAGGCTGGGAGACCTGTGTGATGAGTGCGGGTGCTGGGAACTGTGAGACACGGTGGAAGACAGAGCAGGATATGCCACTGAGCAGCCGTGGCGGTGAGTATGTTGGCGCCCCTGTTGGGAAGAAGGGAGAGGAACCATGCAGGGATGCCGGAGTTACACTAGGATCTGTATTTGTTCAAAAGGTTTAGTCTGAGGTTTGTATTTACCGTAGGTTGTTTGTGTCTGTGGCGGAGTTGAATTTGTTTAGTTGTCTGGTCTGATTACCTAATATTTAGGGGTCTAGTCTGGAGTAAACATTAAAGAAAGGGGTTATCCAGGACTATATGAATTTCTTTACTGTGGGCCAAATAACTAACAGGCAGGTAATTGTTCTGCTCAGTGCAGATCTTTGACGGCACAGAGCAGTCACTGACCGCTCCACTGACATGATGTTGACAAAGTAGCGGTTTCCCTTCCACTCAGCTCTGTTGACAGGATGTGACTGCTGATATTGTGCTGATTGACAGCCGGCTCATAACTACAGGAGCTGGCTGTCAGTCAGTATGATGTTAGCAACTACCTGCCTGTTAGTTTTTTGGCTCATTTGAAAACAAAATTATTTAGTCCAGGATAACTTCTTGAATTTAGGTATCTGGTTGGGAATCTGGAATAATTTATGGGACTAATCTGTGGATAGTTCAGAGGTATGGTCTGAGGTATGCATTAAGTTCAGAGTTTGGCCTAGGTCTCTTTATTTAGGAGCCTTATCTGGGGTGTGAAATAATTTAAAGGTCTTAATTAATTTAAGGATTTGGTTGGTCCAAGGTCTATCATTATTTTGAGGGTTTGATTTTTTACTGGTCTTGTTTAGCATCTAAATAATTTTAGGGGTCTTGGCTAAGTTTCAAATTATTTGGTATTGCTATGCAAGGTGGAGTTGGCTGCCACAGCCATGGCCAATGATGTTTCCTCATCAAATTTTAAGTAGCAATGTGGAAGGGGCCCCAAATTGCGAATCAGTCTAGAGACTATGGTTAATTTAATCTGCCATTGGTATTAAGGAGTTAGCTTCGGATAATTATTAAAGGGTTGGTACCAAATTTATGTGCATGTTTGACCTCTGCTCTATTCAGACTGTTCACGGGTTCGGTGGGAGTCCCAATGATCAGGCTGCCAGTGATCAGGAAGTTATCACCTACCCTATCATTAAGGGATAATTTCTAAATATGTTGCAAACCCTCTAACCGTTGTTGGAAAATCCTAGATTAATGTGTACCAGCAATATGCTAGTAGTTGGTGACATTTATCATTGCTTTTGTGCCCACTTGAAACATTTCTTTGTGGTTAATGCATACTCCAGATTTATATTTTTTTTGCCATTAATCCACTATGACATACTTATAAATGCATTTCTATAAAGAAAAGTCACAAAAAGTTGCATATTATAGACAGCTCAAAGATGTCTTAAAAAAGGCTTGGAATAAATTGATTTATGTTACAACCTTCATTTTTAACATGCATAAAAAGGCACAATTTCAGCAAAATTCAGCAACATAATGCGACATTGGACACACTGGTCTTTTGCTTTATCTAACACTGGAAAGTGTACTATTTATGCTTAAAAAGTTGACCTGGTATAATTTGTACCAAATTTATCATTATCAGTGCAACAAGTGATGAGCGGACGTGCTTGGATAAGAGGTTATCTTCAGTGTGCTCGAAAAATATGTTCGACTTCCTGCGGCTGCATGTCTGCTGTTAGACAGCCGCAACACATGCAGGGATTGCCTAACAGCAGCGAGACATGCAGCCGCGGTGACTAGAACATTTTTTTTAGCACACTGAAGTCACGTGGTTAGCACACGAGCATTCTCGGATAACACCTTATCTGAGTACGTTTGCAAATCACTAGGTGCAGTGCTGACACCATGGAAAGGCGCCAGCACCGGAAGTGAGTAGATGTGTTATTATTTTACTGAGGGAAAAATAGGGATTCATATTCTCTGAAAAAAGGCCAAGAAAGCAAAAATTCTGCCGGTGTATGTAAACTTCAGAGCACAACTGTAGCTTTTCTCCCTCCACCATATCCGGCAGACACCCCTCCCCCAAGTGATGCCTGATTGTGGCACTGTACAGGATTGGGGGATCCCTTGAAGCCAAGATCTACAATCTCAATATAATGATCTCAACGACTAGGATAATTAGAGGCATTGAACCTATGGACTGGCCACCTGTTCCCCAGACCTGAATCCGATTGAACACATCTGGGACATCATGTTTCGCACCATCCACCAACATCATGTTGCACCACAGACTGTCCAAGAGTTGGCAGATGCTTTTGTCCAGGTCTGGGAGGAAATCCCTCAGGAAACCATCCGCCGCCTCATCAGCAGCATGCCCAGGCGTTGTAGGGAGGTCATACAGGCACATGGAGACCACACACAATACTGAGCATCATTTCCTTGCCTTGAGGCATTTCCACTGAAGTTCGATCAGCCTGTAACTTAATTTTCCACTTTGATTTTGAGAATCATTCCAACTTCAGACCTCCGTGGCATATTAGTTGTGATTTACGTTGATCATTTTTAGGTTTTATTGTTCTCAACACATTCCACTATGTAATGAATAAAAATTTACAACTGGAATATTTCATTCAGTGATATCTAGGATGTGGGATTTTAGTGTTCCCTTTATTTTTTTGAGCAGTGTATTAGGTATTTCCTTCACAACATGTACTACAAATATGTAGACGTATTGTAGGTCAGGAATAAAAACAAGGCCGAATAATTATGAAAAAGCTATTAGGTATAGAATGACTACATTAAAACATTTTGAAGGCCAAGATGGTCTTACACCTGAAAAAGTTACATTTTCATGTTATGAACTTATTACTAGTGATGAGCGAGCACTAAAATGCTCGGGTACTCGTTGCTCGGGTCGAGCAGATTGGAACACTCGGGCACTCGGCCAGAACAACGAGCCCAATGTAAGTCTATGGGAGACCCGAATATTTTTACCACGATCCCCCCGGGGGTCCTTTTAAGGTCTAAAAACGTCTGAAAATGATGGAAACACTGCTCAAAAGACACAGGGACATCATGGGGATCGCCCCTGGAAGCATTCCTGAGTCCTAGTTCACAGCTGTAAACTTTTTTTTCCGAGATACATGCCATTTTTCCCGGTGCAACAAAAAACACATTAAAAGGAAACCAAAACGGATTTTGCTGGGAAATATGTCAAGGTACATCCTTTGCAGGTTAATGACTTGCCTGTGAGGCCAAATATATAACGCCAGACCGATAATTTCCTCCTCCACTTAGGCTTAGTTCAGACGCAGCGTTTTTTAAGCGTTTTTCAACTTTAACATTGCTTTCAACCACTACAAATGCATTCACTGGGAAATGTCATTGTAACATGTAACAACCCTAGCTGGCCATGTGGTGTGTGACACATAAGCAGACCCATCTTATTTCATTTATGAAGGAGGGACTCTTAAATTCACAGAGCCTATTTTTACTGGTGCATCAGGCGGCACCTTAAAGGGCCATTATTAAACAGTGGGTCTCCTAAGCTGTTGTAGCCTATGCTGTGATTGGATGTGCTGCCAAGAATTACGACGCACCACAATACCCCTTTCATAAGATGTCCAGGGGGGACTCCTGAAAATTTGTTGCATTGAATTCAAGGCCTGGCCTGCTACCAATTCATATGCACCCCAATAAGCCTTTGAACCCACATACTGGATGGGCCCATGAAAATCCACATCACGATATGCATTTTGTACTCCCGTACTCCTTTGTTTTACACATTGGCAGCATGGCGAGCCCTGCTGCATAGACATATGCACCCCATTATGCCTTGGAACCCACATACTGGATGGGCCCATGAAAATCCACTCGTATTTTTAATGGTATGATGGTTCCCTCTTTGCAGAATTATTTACAGGAGAATTTGGCAATTTGATTTGCCATGTTTTTAACACTTAGGTTCAGATACGGCTTTAAATAAGGCTAATACTTGCAATATAACGCAATTTTATTTCAAACTACAAAATAGTAGGAAAGGAATAGTATCATTGACTAGTGTGAGTGCGTACACTTTTGTATGTTAACATACAAAGGTTAATAAGTACATATAAGGATTAAATACATAGTGATTACGTATATATAAAGATTAACCACATACAGTATACTTACATCATCAACAAGATGCGTTTATACATCATCCGTCTGGAATATCAGAGAAGCAACACCAAGACAGAGGACCCCTGGGAGATTACCTACACTGCATGGGCGTCCCCAATTATGCATGTATCAGCACACTGTACATGTACAGGTACCCCAGTTTTGGCATCTGTCTTAGTCATGTTTCTCTGGTCTTATATAGTGATTTACACTATGTAGTAACTCTAGTTTCACCCAGACCTTCAAGTGGCCAGCTTTCAAGGTTGTATGAAACTGAGATATCATGGAGTCATCAGACGAGGGGCCATAAATCCCTAGAAAAAAAAAGCCACAAGGATTTAGATCAAACCACCACAGGCATAGTTTCAGTAAACCTTAATGTTTTACAATGGCAAACAGCAAACATATAGAGGCTTAGAACTGTTTGTGAAGTGAATAAACAAACATTTCTCAAGATTGTGTCATTATGAGCATTGTCTGTCACATCTGTAAATGTTTTACAAGAAATGCAGCTATGTGATTGTCTGAATGCATTCGGTATACAGTATTTTAATCTGGATTCCAAATCGCCATTTGTATATTCTCCATTTGTACATTTTAGGCAGCCAAAGTTATCGCTCTCAAGGAGAGAAACTAATATAGTCGACAAAGAAACATTTGTAATGAACTACTGAGCCAAACTAACAGCATTGCTTTTTCAAATTTATATAAAGTGTATTGTGTCCAATGTGAGCAACCAGGCAACACAAAAAGGAGATTTTCAAGTGAGCTATTTAACCCCTTAAGCACCGAGGGTGGTTTGCACGTTAATGACCGGGTCAATTTTTACAATTCTGACCACTGTCCCTTTATGAGGTTATAACTCTGCAACGCTTCAACAGATCTTAGCGATTCTGACATTGTTTTCTCATGACATATTGTACTTCATGATAGTGGTAAAATTTCTTCGATATAACTTGCGTTTATTTGTGAAAAAAATGAAAATTTGGCGAAAATGTTGAAAACTTCGCAATTTTCCAACTTTGAATCACAGAGATATGTCACGCAAAATACTTAATAAGTAACATTTCCCACATGTCTACTTTACATCAGCACAATTTTGGAACCAAAATTTATTTTTGTTAGGGAGTTATAAGGGTTAAAAGTTGACCAGAAATTTCTCATTTTTACAACACCATTTTTTTTAGGGACCACATCTCATTTGAAGTCATTTTGAGGGGTCTATATGATAGAAAATACCCAAGTGTGACACCATTCTAAAAACTGCACCCCTCAAGGTTCTCAAAACCACATTCAAGAAGTTTATTAACCCTTCAGGTGTTTCACAGGAATTTTTGGAATGTTTAAGTAAAAATGAACATTTAACTTTTTTTCACACAAAATTTATTTCAGCTCCAATTTGTTTTATTTTACCAAGGGTAACAGGAGAAAATGGACCCCAAAAGTTGTTGTACAATTTGTCCTGAGTACGCCAATACCCCATATGTGGGGGTAAACCACTGTTTGAGCGCATGGCAGAACTCGGAAGGAAAGGAGCGCCATTTGACTTTTCAATGCAAAATTGACTGGAATTGAGATGGGACGCCATGTTGTGTTTGGAGAGCCCCTGATGTGCCTAAACATTGAAACTCCCCACAAGTGACACCATTTCGGAAAGTAGACCCCCTAAGGAACTTATCTAGATGTGTGGTGAGCACTTTGACCCACCAAGTGCTTCACAGAAGTTTATAATGCAGAGCCGTAAAAATAAAAAATCATATTTTTTGACAAAAATGATCTTTTCGCCCCCAATTTTTTATTTTCCCAAGGGTAAGAGAAGAAATTGGACCCCAAAAATTGTTGTGCAATTTGTCCTGAGTACGCTGATACCCCAAATGTGGGTGTAAAGCACTGTTTGGGCGCATGGCAGAGCTCAGAAGGGAAGGAGTGCCATTTGACTTTTCAATGCAAAATTGACTGGAATTGAGATGGGACGCCATGTTGCATTTGGAGAGCCCCTGATGTGCCTAAACATTGAAACCTCCCACAAGTGACACCATTATGGAAAGTAGACCTCTTAAGGAACTTTTCTAGATGTGTGTTGAGCACTTTGACCCACCAAGTGCTTCACAGAAGTTTATAATGCAGAGCCGTAAAAATAAAAAAATCATATTTTTTGACAAAAATTATCTTTTCGCCCCCAATTTTTTATTTTCCCAAGGGTAAGAGAAGAAATTGGACCACAAAAGTTGTTGTGCAATTTGTCCTGAGTACGCTGATACCCCATATGTGGGGGTAAACGACTGTTTGGGCACATGGCAGAGCTCGGAAGGGAAGGAGCGCCGTTTGACTTTTCAATGCAAAATTGACTGGAATTGAGATGGGACACCATGTCGCGTTTGGAGAGCCCCTGATGTGCCTAAACATTAAAACCCCCCACAAGTGACACCATTTTGGAAAGTAGACCCCTAAGGAACTTATCTAGATGTGTTTTGAGAGCTTTGAACCCCAAAGTGTTTCACTACAGTTTATAACGCAGAGCCGTTAAAATATATATATATTTTTTTCACAAAAATGATTTTTTAGCCCCCAGTTTTGTATTTTCACAAGGGTAACAGAATAAAATGGACCCCAAAAGATGTTGTCCAATTTGTCCTGAGTACGCTGATACCCCGTATGTTGGGGGAACCACTGTTTGGGCGCATGGCAGAGCTCGGAAGGGAAGGAGCGCCATTTGGAATGCAGACATAGATGGATTGGTCTGCAGGCGTCACGTTGCATTTGCAGAGCCCCTGATGTACCCAAACAGTAGAAACCCCCCACAAGTGACCCCATATTGGAAACTAGACCTCCCAAGGAACTTATCTAGATGTGTTGTGAGAACTTTGAACCCCCAAGTGTTTCACTACAGTTTACAACGCAGAGCCGTGAAAATAAAAATTATTTTTTTTCCACAAAAATTATTTTTAGCCCCCCAAATTTTTATTTTCCCAAGGATAACAAGAGAACTTGGACACCAAAAGTTGTTGTCCAATTTGTCCCGAGTACGCTGATACCCCATATGTTGGGGTAAACCCCTGTTTGGGCGCACGGGAGAGCTCGGAAGGGAAGGAGCACTGTTTTACTTTTTCAACGCAGAATTGGCTGGAATTGAGATCGGACGCCATGTTGCATTTGAAGAGCCCCTGATGTGCATGAACAGTGGAAACTCCCCAATTCTACCTGGTACCCTAATCCAAACACACCCCTAACCCTAATCCCAACGGTGACCCTAACCACACCCCTAACCCTGACACACCCCTAACTCTAATCCCAACCCTAATCCCAACCGTAAATGTAATCCAAACCCTAACCCTAACTTTAGCCCCAACCCTAACCCTAACGTTAGCCCCAACCCTAACTTTAGCCCCAACCCTAACCCTAACTTTAGCCCCAACCCCAACACTAACTTTAGCTCCAACCCTAGCCCCAACCCTAACCCTAACCCTAGTCCTAACCCTAGCCCTAACCCTAACCCTAGCCCTAACCCTAATGGGAAAATGGAAATAAATACATTTTTTTAATTTTGTTATTTCTTCCTAACTAAGTGGGTGATGAAGGGGGGTTTGATTTACTTTTATAGCGTTTTTTATAGCGGATTTTTGTGATTCACAGCTGTCACACACTAAAAGACGCTTTTTATGGCAAAAAAGTTTTTGTGTCTCCACATTTTGAGACCTATAATTTTTCCATATTTTGGTCCACAGAGTCATGTGAGGTCTTGTTTTTTGCGGGACGAGTTGACGTTTTTATTGGTAACATTTTCGGACATGTGACAGTTTTTGATCGTTTTTTATTCCGATTTTTTTGAGGCAGAATGACCAAAAACCAGCTATTCATGAATTTCTTTTGGGGGAGGCGTTTATACCGTCCCACGTTTGGTAAAATTGATTAAGCAGTTTTATTCTTCGGGTCAGTACGATTACAGCGATATCTCATTTATATAATTTTTTTATGTTTTGGCGCTTTTATACGATAAAAGCTATTTTATAGAAAAAATAATTATTTTGGCATCGCTTTATTCTGAGGACTATAACATTTTTATTTTTTTGCTAATGATGCTGTATGGTGGCTCGTTTTTTGCGGGACAAGATGACGTTTTCAGCGGCACCTGGTTATTTATATCTGTCTTTTTGATCGCGTGTTATTCCACTTTTTGTTCGGCGGTACGATAATAAAGCGTTTTTTGCCTCGTTTTTTTTTTTCTTACGGTGTTCACTGAAGGGGTTAACTAGTGGGACAGTTTTATAGGTTGGGTCGTTACGGACGCAGTGATACTAAATATGTGTACTTTTATTGTTTTTTTTTTAAATTTAGATAAAGAAATGTATGTAGGGTAATAATATACACTCACCGGCCTGTTGTGAATTTACCTTTTTGGCTCCCTCTAGTGGTTACTAGTGATTTGACTCTGGGAATGTCTGCCATCCCTTGTATGCTCACCTGGGTCGTTAGGTCAGGGGTGTTGCTATATAAGCTCCCTGGACCTTCAGTTCAATGCCTGGCAACGTTGTAATCAGAGCTAATCTGTTGTGCTCTAGTCTACTGATCCTGGTTCCTGCTAAATTAAGCTAAGTCCGCTTTCTTGTTTTTTGCTATTTGTTTTTGTTTGCATTTTTGTCCAGCTTGTACTTAATCTGTATCCTAACCTTGCTGGAAGCTCTAGGGAGGCTGGAGTTCTCCCCCCGGGCCGTTAGACGGTTCGGGGGTTCTTGAATCTCCAGTGTGGATTTTTGATAGGGTTTTTGTTGACCATATAAGTTATCTTACTACATTCTGCTATTAGTAAGTGGGCCTCTCTTTGCTAAACCTAGTTCATCTCTGTGTTTGTCATTTCCTCTTACCTCACCGTTATTATTTGTGGGGGGCTTGTATCCTACTTTTGGGGTCTATTCTCTGGAGGCAAGAGAGGTCTTTGTTTTCCTCTTCTAGGGGTAGTTAGTCCTCCGGCTGGCGCGAGACATCTAGCGACCAACGTAGGCATGTTCCCCGGCTACTTCTAGTGTTGGCGTTAGGAGTAGATATATGGTCAACCCAGTTACCACTGCCCTATGAGCTGGATTTTTGTACTTCGCAGACTTACTTGTTCCTCTGAGACCCTCGCCATTGGGGTCAGAACAGTTTGCCAGGCCCGTATTAAATGTTAAATGCATTGCAGAAGCGGGATTAAAAGAAAGAAAATTCTGAGTTGTTTTTTTTTTTTTCCTCTCTCTCATTTTTTTTTCTTTTCCCCTTTACCTCTGAGTGGCTTGTGTTTGCTGCAGACATGAATGTCCAGACCTTGATTACAAGTGTGGACCAGCTTGCTGCTCGTGTGCAGGGCATACAAGATTATGTTACCAGAAAGCCTATGTCAGAACCTAAGATACCAATTCCTGAACTGTTTTCCGGAGACCGATTTAAATTTAGAAATTTCAGGAATAATTGTAAATTGTTTTTGTCTCTGAGACCCTGTTCATCTGGAGACTCCGCTCAGCAAGTAAAAATTGTTATTTCTTTTTTACGGGGCGACCCTCAGGATTGGGCCTTCTCGCTGGCGCCAGGAGATCCGGCATTGGCTGACATTGATGCGTTTTTTCTGGCGCTCGGTTTGCTTTATGAGGAACCCAATCTTGAGATTCAGGCAGAAAAAGCCTTGCTGGCTATGTCTCAGGGCCAGGACGAGGCTGAAGTGTATTGCCAAAAATTTCGGAAATGGTCCGTGCTGACCCAGTGGAACGAGTGTGCATTGGCTGCAAATTTTAGAAATGGCCTTTCTGAAGCCATTAAGAATGTGATGGTGGGTTTTCCCATTCCCACAGGTCTGAATGATTCTATGGCCCTGGCTATTCAAATCGACCGGCGGTTGCGGGAGCGCAAAACCGCAAATTCCCTCATGGTGTTGTCTGAACAGGCACCTGATTTAATGCAATGTGATAGAATCCTGACTAGAAATGAGCGGAAAATTCATAGACGCCAGAATGGCTTGTGTTACTACTGTGGTGATTCTACACATGTTATCTCAGCATGCTCTAAACGTCTTACTAAGGTTGTTAGTCCGGTCGCCATTGGTAATTTGCAACCTAAATTTATTCTATCTGTAACTTTGATTTGCTCACTGTCATCGTATCCTGTCATGGCGTTTGTGGACTCAGGTGCTGCCCTGAGCCTTATGGATCTGTCATTTGCCAAGCGCTGCGGATTTGTTCTTGAGCCATTGGAAAATCCTATCCCTCTTAGGGGTATTGATTCTACGCCATTGGCAAAAAAATAAACCGCAGTTTTGGACACAGGTTACCATGTGCATGACTCCCGAACATCGGGAGGTAATACGTTTTCTTGTTCTGCATAAAATGCATGATTTGGTTGTTTTGGGTTTGCCATGGTTACAGACCCATAATCCAGTCTTGGACTGGAAGGCTATGTCAGTGTCAAGTTGGGGCTGCCATGGAATTCATGGAGATTCCCTGCCCTTGTCTATTGCTTCTTCTACGCCTTCGGAAGTTCCGGCGTATTTGTCTGATTATCAGGATGTCTTCAGCGAGTCTAAGTCCAGTGCACTGCCTCCTCATAGGGAATGTGACTGTGCAATAGATTTGATTCCTGGCAGTAAGTTTCCTAAGGGGAGACTGTTTAATCTGTCGGTACCTGAACATACCGCGATGCGTTCATATATCAAGGAGTCTCTTGAGAAGGGGCATATCCGTCCTTCTTCTTCCCCTCTTGGTGCGGGATTCTTTTTTGTGGCCAAAAAGGATGGATCTTTGAGGCCTTGTATTGACTATCGGCTTTTAAATAAGATCACTGTCAAATTTCAGTATCCTTTGCCGCTGTTGTCAGATTTGTTTGCCCGGATTAAAGGTGCCAAGTGGTTCACCAAGATAGACCTTCGTGGTGCGTACAACCTTGTGCGCATTAGGCAGGGCGATGAATGGAAAACCGCATTCAATACGCCCGAAGGTCATTTTGAGTACTTGGTGATGCCATTTGGGCTCTCTAATGCACCTTCAGTTTTTCAGTCCTTCATGCATGACATTTTCCGGAAGTATCTGGATAAATTTTTGATTGTTTATCTGGATGATATTCTGGTTTTTTCTGATGATTGGGACTCGCATGTGGAGCAGGTCAGGATGGTTTTTGAGATTTTGCGTGAAAATTCTTTGTTTGTAAAAGGCTCAAAGTGTCTCTTTGGTGTACAGAAGGTTCCCTTTTTGGGGTTCATTTTTTCCCCTTCTGCTGTGGAGATGGATCCAGTCAAGGTCCGAGCTATTCATGATTGGACTCAACCCTCGTCAGTTAAGAGTCTTCAGAAGTTCTTGGGTTTTGCTAACTTCTACCGTCGTTTTATCGCAAATTTCTCTAGCGTTGTTAAACCGCTGACGGATATGACCAAGAAAGGCTCTGATGTAGCTAACTGGGCTCCTGCTGCCGTGGAGGCTTTCCAGGAGTTGAAACGCCGGTTTACTTCGGCGCCTGTTTTGTGCCAGCCTGACGTCTCACTTCCCTTTCAGGTTGAGGTGGATGCTTCGGAGATTGGGGCAGGGGCCGTTTTGTCGCAGAGAGGCCCTGGTTGCTCTACTATGAGACCTTGTGCCTTTTTCTCTAGGAAGTTTTCGCCGGCAGAGCGAAATTATGATGTGGGCAATCGGGAGTTGTTGGCCATGAAGTGGGCATTTGAGGAGTGGCGTCATTGGCTCGAGGGTGCTAAGCATCGTGTGGTGGTCTTGACTGATCACAAAAATCTGATGTATCTCGAGTCTGCTAAACGCCTGAATCCTAGACAGGCCCGCTGGTCATTGTTTTTCTCCCGTTTTGACTTTGTGGTCTCGTATTTACCAGGTTCTAAGAATGTGAAGGCCGATGCTCTGTCTAGGAGCTTTGTGCCTGATGCTCCTGGAGTCGCTGAACCTGTGGGTATTCTTAAGGAAGGAGTTATCGTGTCAGCTATTTCTCCAGATCTGCGACGTGTGGTTACAGAGATTTCAGGCTGGTAGGCCTGACTCTTGTCCACCTGACAGATTGTTTGTGCCTGCTAGATGGACCAGCAGAGTCATTTCCGAGGTTCATTCCTCGGTGTTGGCAGGGCACCCGGGAATTTTTGGCACCAGAGATCTGGTGGCCAGGTCCTTTTGGTGGCCTTCCTTGTCAAGGGATGTGCGGTCATTTGTGCAGTCCTGTGGTACTTGTGCTCGAGCTAAGCCTTGCTGTTCTCGTGCCAGCGGGTTGCTCTTGCCCTTGCCTGTCCCGAAGAGACCTTGGACACACATCTCTATGGATTTCATTTCTGACCTTCCGGTGTCTCAGGGCATGTCTGTCATCTGGGTGATATGTGATCGTTTCTCCAAGATGGTCCATTTGGTTCCTTTGCCTAAGCTGCCCTCCTCTTCTGATCTGGTTCCTGTGTTCTTCCAGAACGTGGTTCGTTTGCACGGCATTCCTGAGAATATTGTGTCGGACAGAGGATCCCAGTTTGTTTCCAGGTTCTGGCGATCCTTTTGTGGTAGGATGGGCATTGAGTTGTCGTTTTCATCCGCTTTCCATCCCCAGACTAACGGACAAACGGAGCGAACTAATCAGACTCTGGAGGCTTATTTGAGGTGTTTTGTCTCTTCTGATCAGGATGATTGGGTGACCTTCTTGCCGTTGGCTGAATTTGCCCTTAATAATCGGGCTAGTTCCGCCACCTTGGTTTCGCCATTTTTCTGCAACTCTGGTTTCCATCCTCGTTTTTCCTCGGGACATGTGGAGCCTTCTGACTGTCCGGGGGTGGATTCCGTGGTGGATAGGTTGCAGCGGATCTGGAGTCATGTGGTGGACAACTTGAAGTTGTCACAGGAGAAGGCTCAGCGTTTTGCCAACCGCCGCCGCGGTGTGGGTCCCCGACTTCGCGTTGGGGATTTGGTATGGCTGTCTTCTCGATTTGTTCCTATGAAGGTCTCCTCTCCCAAATTTAAGCCTCGCTTCATTGGTCCTTACAAGATATTGGAAATCCTTAATCCGGTATCCTTTCGCCTGGATCTTCCGGTGTCGTTTGCCATTCACAACGTATTTCATAGGTCCTTGTTGCGGCGGTACGTTGTGCCTGTGGTTCCTTCTGCTGAGCCTCCTGCTCCGGTGTTGGTTGAGGGCGAGTTGGAGTACGTGGTGGAGAAGATCTTAGATTCTCGTCTCTCCAGGCGGAGGCTTCAGTACTTGGTCAAGTGGAAGGGCTATGGTCAGGAGGATAATTCCTGGGTGGTCGCCTCTGATGTGCATGCGGCCGATTTGGTTCGTGCCTTTCACACCGCTCATCCTGATCGCCCTGGTGGTCTTGGTGAGGGTTCGGTGACCCCTCACTAAGGGGGGGGTACTGTTGTGAATTTACCTTTTTGGCTCCCTCTAGTGGTTACTAGTGATTTGACTCTGGGAATGTCTGCCATCCCTTGTATGCTCACCTGGGTCGTTAGGTCAGGGGTGTTGCTATATAAGCTCCCTGGACCTTCAGTTCAATGCCTGGCAACGTTGTAATCAGAGCTAATCTGTTGTGCTCTAGTCTACTGATCCTGGTTCCTGCTAAATTAAGCTAAGTCCGCTTTCTTGTTTTTTGCTATTTGTTTTTGTTTGCATTTTTGTCCAGCTTGTACTTAATCTGTATCCTAACCTTGCTGGAAGCTCTAGGGAGGCTGGAGTTCTCCCCCCGGGCCGTTAGACGGTTCGGGGGTTCTTGAATCTCCAGTGTGGATTTTTGATAGGGTTTTTGTTGACCATAGAAGTTATCTTACTACATTCTGCTATTAGTAAGTGGGCCTCTCTTTGCTAAACCTAGTTCATCTCTGTGTTTGTCATTTCCTCTTACCTCACCGTTATTATTTGTGGGGGGCTTGTATCCTACTTTTGGGGTCTATTCTCTGGAGGCAAGAGAGGTCTTTGTTTTCCTCTTCTAGGGGTAGTTAGTCCTCCGGCTGGCGCGAGACATCTAGCGACCAACGTAGGCATGTTCCCCGGCTACTTCTAGTGTTGGCGTTAGGAGTAGATATATGGTCAACCCAGTTACCACTGCCCTATGAGCTGGATTTTTGTACTTCGCAGACTTACTTGTTCCTCTGAGACCCTCGCCATTGGGGTCAGAACACCGGCCACTTTATTAGGTACACCATGCTAGTAACGGGTTGGACCCCCTTTTGCCTTCAGAACTGCCTCAATTCTTTGTGGCATAGATTCAACAAGGTGCTGGAAGCATTCCTCAGAGATTTTGGTCCATATTGACATGATGGCATCACACAGTTGCTGCAGATTTGTCGGCTGCACATCCCAAAGATGCTCCATACAAGGCAGGATGGATCCATGCTTTCATGTTGTTTACGCCAAATTCTGACCCTACCATCCGAATGTCGCAGCAGAAATCGAGACTCATCAGACCAAGCAACGTTTTTCCAATCTTCTACTGTCCAATTTCGATGAGCTTGTACAAATTGTAGCCTCAGTTTCCTGTTCTTAGCTGAAAGGAGTGGTACCCGGTGTGGTCTTCTGCTGCTGTAGCCCATCTGCCTCAAAGTTCGACGCACTGTGCGTTCAGAGATGCTCTTAGGCCTACCTTGGTTGTAACGGGTGGCGATTTGAGTCACTGTTGCCTTTCTATCAGCTCGAACCAGTCTGCCCATTCTCCTCTGACCTCTGGCATCAACAAGGCATTTCCGCCCACAGAACTGCCGCTCACTGGATTTTTTTTCTTTTTCGGACCATTCTCTGTAAACCCTAGAGATGGTTGTGCGTGAAAATCGCAGTGGATCAGCAGTTTCTGAAATACTCAGACCAGCCCTTCTGGCACCAACAACCATGCCACGTTCAAAGGCACTCAAATCACCTTTCTTCCCCATACTGATGCTCGGTTTGAACTGCAGGAGATTGTCTTGACCATGTCTACATGCCTAAATGCACTGAGTTGCCGCCATGTGATTGGCTGATTAGAAATTAAGTGTTAACAAGAAGTTGGACAGGTGTACCTAATAAAGTGGCCGGTGAGTGTATATATATTTTTTTCATTATTTAGGAATTTTTTTTTTTTTTTTTTTTTTACAAGTGTGGAATTTTTTTTTTTAACTTTTTTACTTTGTCCCAGGGGGGGACATCACAGATCGCTGATCTGACAGTTTGGACAGCACTCTGTCAGATCAGCGATCTGACTTACAGTGCTGCAGGCTTACCAGCGCCTGCTCTGGACCCGGAAGTAGTCCCTGCAGGACCCGGATGCAGCCCCGTGGCCATTTTGGATCTGGGGCCTGCAGGGATAGGAGGTAAGAGACGCTCGGAGCAACGCGATCACATCGCGTTGCTCCGAGGGTCTCAGGGAAGCCCACAGGGAGCCCCCTCCCTGTGCGATGCTTCCCTATACCGCCGGAACACTGCGATCATGTTTGATTGCAGTGTGCCGGGGGTTAATGTGCCGGGGGCGGTCCGTGACCGCTTCTGGCACATAGTGCCGGATGTCAGCTGCGATAGTCAGCTGACACCCGGCCGCGATCGGCCGCGCTCCCCCCATGAGCGCGGCCGATCGCATATGACGTACTATCTCGTCGGTGTGAATTAAGGCCCACCCCACCTCGACGGGATAGTACGTCATATGTGATTAAGGGGTTAAGGTACACAAATGTTATGAAGTGTTTGCCAACAAGGATGTGGTTTCACCAATGGGGGGGTACCTTTTTTAAAAATATACTACTGCCATCACAGCCCCCCTTGCTCAAAATTATGTGGCTTATAAAAGTACAGAACACTTTCACCCAGGTCATGTCGTCAGAGATAAGGAAGAGACATTGCAGGAAACAGAGTTAAGAAGTAGGCCCAATGTAGGGGTGTGGGTCTCTGAGACTTGTAAAGGAGGGCATGAGCTGACACACAATTCCCCAATGTGGGTCCTTTTTTTACTAAATAAAATAGTGCCATCACAGCCCCCTTGCCCAAAATTTACCGTACAGATCACATTCACCCTGGTGATCTAGTGGCAGTTAAAGGACACATTGCAGGAGACAGAGTTAATAAGTAGGCCCAATGTAATTTAATGCCCAATTCCCCAATGTGGGGTCCTTTCTTTACTAAATAAAATAGTGCCATCACAGCCCCCTTGCCAAAATTTCAAAGTACAGAGCATGATGAACCGGGTGACATAGTGGCAGGTAACGGACACATTGCAGGAGGAAGAGTTAAGAAGTAGGGCATTTCCTCATGGGGGTAAAAAACATTTTAAATATTTAATGTGGATCATAGACACCCTTTCCAAAAAATTGACTGTCTGTAGCAGCACAGAACGTGTGAACCCTGGTGATCTAGTGGTGGATAATGAGGAGAAATTGATGAAGGCCTCATTAAAATCTAGGCCCAATGTAAAGGATTGTGTCTCCTACACTTGTAATGCCCATACAGTAAGTGTATAGGCTGACAAACATTTCCCCAAGGGGGATACATTTATTAAAAACATAGTATGGCCATCCTAGACACCCTTGCCCAAAAATTGACTGTCTGTAGCAGCACAGAACACATGAACCCTGGAGATCTAGTGGTGGAAAATGATGAGAGGTGGAGGAAGGCCTCATTAACCCCTTTCTGACCTTGGACGGGATAGTATGTCCGAGGTCAGATCCCCTGCTTTGATGCAGGGCTCCGGCGGTGAGCCCGCATCAAAGCCGAGACATGTCAGCTGTTTTGAACAGCTGACATGTGCCCGCAATAGCGGCGGGTGAAATCGCGATTCACCCGCCGCTATTAACTAGTTTAATGCCGCTGTCAAACGCTGACAGCGGCATTTAACCGGCGCTTCCGGCCATCCGTCACATGATCGGGTGTCAGCGATGCATCAGAAGGGTAACCATAGAGGTCCTTGAGACCTCTATGGTTACTGATCCCGGCTAGCTGTGAGCGCCACCCTGTGGTCGGCGCTCATAGCAAGCCTGTTATTAAGCTACATAGCAGCGATCTGATGATCGCTGCTATGTAGCAGAGCCAGCCATCCCATGGAGGCTATTGAAGCATGGGAAAAGTAAAAAAAAAAAAGTAAAAAAAAATGTGAAAAAAAAAAAAATATATATATATATAAAAGTTTAATTCACCCCCCTTTCGCCCCATTCAAAATAAATCAATTAAAAAAAAAATCAAACCTACACATATTTGGCCGCCGGGTTCAGAATCGCCCGATCTATCAATAAAAAAAAGCATTAACCTGATCGCTAAACGGTGTAGCGAGAAAAAAATTTTAAACGCCAGAATTATGTTTTTTTTGGTCGCTGCGACATTGCATTAAAATGCAATTAAAATGCAATAACGGGCAATCAAAAGAACTTATCTGCACCAAAATGGTAACATTAAAAACGTCAGCTCGGCACGCAAAAAATAAGCCCTCAACCAACCCCAGATCATGAAAAATAGAGACGCTACGAATATCGGAAAATGGCCCAATTTTTATTTTTTTTTAGCAAAGTTTGGAATTTTTTTTCACCACTTAGATAAAAGAGAACCTAGACATGTTTGGTGTCTATGAACTCGTAATGACCTGGAGAATCATAATGGCTGGTCAGTTTTAGCATTTAGTGAACCTAGTAAAAAAGCCAAACAAAAAACAAGTGTGGGATTGCACTTTTTTTGGAATTTCATCACACTTGGAATTTTTTTCCCGCTTTCTAGTACACGACATGTTAAAACCAATGATGTTGTTCAAAAGTACAGCTTTTTTCACAAAAAATAAGCCCTCACGTGGCCATATTGATGGAAAAATAAAAAAGTTATGGCTCTGGGAATGAGGGAAGCGAAAAACGAACACGGAAAAACGGAAAATCCCAAGGTCATGAAGGGGTTAAAAAGTAGGTCCAATGTCAATGAGCAGTTCTCCTCGACTTGTAACGCCCATACACTAAGTGCATGGGCTGTCAAACATTTCCCCGGGGGGGGGGGGGTATTTTTTTTTTAGCATTATTTTCGGGCATCATAAACTCCTTGCAAAACTGTAATGTGGTTTCCTACACAGCTGCTGCTGGAAGGTGTAAGTTTTTAGTAAAAATATGGCGGACGATTCGTTGGATGAAGTGATCAGGAAAAGGGGCAAGGTGCTGACAGGAATGGGAACGTACAGGATTAATAACAGCGGTGGCTATGGGTGGTATGTGATCCAGGATACAGTCTACAATGATTATTCGCTTATCTACCACCAATTACCAGAATGTGTATCATGCCCATCTGTGTAACAATGGGCACGCGTTTGACTCGGCCTAAAAAAGTCCTGTCACAAATATGTTGCCAAAGATGCACGTGTCTGTCTAAAGGGCAAAGTGCAACATGTTGGTGAGATGCTGAATTAGAGAAAGCAGATCAGTGTTGTAGGAAAACAAAATGATGGATGCTTGTGAAAAACTAAGTTTAAAGAGGAGTGCACCGTCCGTAACTATAAACACACCCGTGGCACAAGCTTCTTCATCTTCACCCATACATATTACCAATAATATCCAAATGTCACAGTTGAAAATTATTTGTTATAGTGTAACGAACACTGTTAAAGGAATGCCACTAAACGTAGATAACCACTACCCTGGGAAACACCAGATTTCCTCCTTACAAGATATGGACGAAGAAGGTATAGATGACGACTTTGAAATTAATTTACCACATACTGTACACACCAAGAAGATGAAGATCACAGCTGCAAAAAAAAGGCTAGGAATGTCTGGAAAATCATTTTCTCTTGGGCAAACTTTCCCTCTTACTAAAGTGGTACCGAATGATGCATACACAGCTTTCATGTCTATTTAGCGTGAGATGGTTGAAAGATGATGTATTCTGTTTTGCCCATGTCCACTTTTTGAAAGTGAGCAGAAAAGAAGGATGAAATAGCGTGAAGACATGTGATTTTGGTCACTAAGGAGGTGATGTCAGGCACAGATAGGTAGATCTGCGTGTTATCGGCGTACTGATGATATAGCAAACCGTGCCATTACATCAGCTGTCCCAGGCCGAAGGTGTAGATTGAGAAGAGTAAGGGTCCTAGAAATGAGCCTTGGGGAACACCAAAAGACCGGGGTCAATGTGAGGAGGTGGTGTGGGAGAGGGAGACACTGAATGTCCCTGTAACAGCCTTGTTGTTTTTTAAAGACTGTGCTGATAAACCCAAAAAGGCCATTTGCACCACCGGACATGCCCATAGCAGCAGGGGTAGCAAAAATCCCATCCTAACCACCACAAGCATGATCAGGCACATGGCAGCAAAGCACCTGGCTTTGTTGGTTGAACACAAGGCTCCATGAACAGTGTCTGCGGGTGATACCACTGCTTCTTCCGATGTTGTGCGTGCAAGACAATCCACTGTCCATGGTGCATTTTAAGATGCCTCATGCCCTGCATCTGCAGTTGCACACAAACTGAAATAGCACCATCAACAAGCACGTCCACGTCCTTGTCCCAGTGCAGCGTTCAGTTGTCCATACCCCAGTCCTTGGAACGCAAGCCAAAATACGCAGCCAACGCCACAGTACTAAATTCACACATTTGTTTTCTGCTTGCGCTGGAAATGTTGCATTTTAGGCCCGTGGGAGACGTAAGCTTTCTGCAACCTGATGGCGGTGACCATCACAAGGTACTCGTTACCCAGCCGCCACAATTTTTCCCGGTCTGCCATCACGACATCACACAAGCAAGCACGTGTCCGACAACATTACCCGTGCCCTACACAATGCTGTTATTGGGAAATGCCACCTAACCACAGACACGTGGATAAGTGCTTGTGGTCAGGGACGGTACATCTCACTAACGGCACACTGGATTAACACAGTGGAAGCCGGGACCCAGTCCGATCTTGGGATGGTGCACATCCTCCAAACCCCGAGTATTGCAGGCCCTACGTCAATCTGGGTTGCCCCCATAGTCTACAGCTCCTTCACCTCCTCCTTCGCGTCCAATTCAGCCTCCATCTCTGAAAGTGCCTCAGCCAAGTGGCAACAGGCTGTGCTGAAGGTAATATGCTGTGGCAAGCCATACAATTATGAAGAGTTGTGGACAGCTCTGAAAGAGCAGGCAGATCTGTGGCTGAAACTGCTCTACCTACAGCCAGGCATGGTCATTTGTGACAATGGCTGGAACCTGGTGGCTGCTCTGTGTCGAGGCAAGCTCAGACACGTGCCATGCCAGGCCCAGGTGCTTAACCTCATTGTTGAACGTTTTCAGAAAAGCGACACGGAGGTGCCAGATCTGATAGGAAAAGTACGAGGTTCTGTGTACCCATTTTAGAAAGTCAGCTAGAGCTTCATCCGCCCTTGCCGTGATTCTGCAGCACTTGCAGCTTCTGGCTCACCGAATGGTGTGTCATGTCCTCCCCATGCATTTAAACTCTACACTGCATATTTTGAAAAGGATTTGTGAGCAGAAGAAGGCATTTGTAGACTACCAGCATCAACAAGGCCGTCGGTATTCAGTTCTGACTTCACACATAAGATCTCAGGAGTGGACATGGATGTCAGACATATGTACCATCCTCCAAAACTTTGAGGAATTCACCAAGAAGGTGATCGGCAATGATGCCATAATTAACATCTCCATCCTCATTCTTTGTGTTCTAATATTAATATTTATAGTTATTTACATAGCGTCAATATATTTACAGTTTCAAACACAACAAACCTAAGTAACAACGATAACAATACAATAATTAAGCAGAAATTAAACTACCCTGCTTGTGACAGCTTACAATCTACACTAAGTAACAATGATAACAATAATTAACGCCCCCCCAAAAAAAACCAGCACGTGACAACTTACAATCTATAATGAGGTGGGGGAGAAAAAAACTACAGGGGAATGTATTTTACAATGATATTACTGAGGTTTGTCAAAAGTCGTGGAGGCCTGAAGACAAGGAGGAGGAGACCATGGTCAGTTGTCCTCTTGGTGAGGACATGGAAGTATCGACTGTTAGCCGTCTTGCACGCATGGCTGAGTTTATGTTACGCTGCCTTTCCCGTCAACCTCGCGTTCTCAAAATTTTAGGTGACAGGCAATACTAATTGTTGACAATTCTAGACCCACGCTACAAGGAGAACTTTATATCTCTTATTCCAGAGGCAAACAGGTGTACTACAATGTTGGAGGACCATAGGGCCCTTCTTGCTGAATTATTTAAAAAATTCCCATCTGAAAACGCTGGCAGAAGAGGTCACAGTTTATTGGCCAAGCAAGGAGTACAGGTGAGAGAGACACAACTCCAATCCAGCAGAGGCAGTGGAACGCTGACAAAGTTCGGGAAGAGTTTTCTCAGACCCTCCTATCGCCCTAGCCCTGAGACGTTGGCGACTCTCACAAGGAGTGCTTTGTTTGGGAAAATGCTGAGGGAGTACCTTGCTGACCGTACTGTCAGGATCACACTCAGTCGGAGTAGCCTTTGGAAGTGGGGAATCACCAGAAATAATACACAAGACACGTCTTGTATAGTGTATCACTGGGAAGTCTCTGAAGCACGCCTGCCTTCAAGGTGCTATCCCTTCTTTATATAGTTGTATCGGTAGGTTTAGTGGTTATACAAGTTTTACATGTTTAAACAAAGAGACAAAACAGTAAAGAAAGAAAGAAACAGTTTTGTGGGCGGCAGTTTCACAACAAACAGTACAAAGGCAATTCCACAGACAAGAAAAACAGGATTTCATACTATAGCTAAAATGTCCTTGAATGGACATGTCAATATTTATCACAAATTCTTTTTTTTTTTTTGGTTCATTGAGGTAATCATTTTTGTTCTGCTCTTCACAATCCCCCCTTTAACATATTCCATTCAAAACCCTGTCATATAGACGATCATTTTAGTCATTCTTTTTGTGATCTTACAACAAAAAACAAACAAAAAAAACTTTTATATTCTCGTATCCATTACACAAAATTTATTTGTGCATACCGAGATACCCTTGAGTACAACCTTGAATAATACATATATAATTACAATAACCATAACTGTATGTATTAGGCTTTGCATAATCCCGGTAACCCACCCACCGAACCCCCTGAACCAATTGGCCGGGTTAAGAAAAGAAAAGGTATCTGACCACCAGCTATCCTCATTTTGGTCATTGTCTTTGTCATACTGATCCCTGAGTCGTTGTACGTCTTTTAATTTAAATCTCATACTCATAGTACTATTTGGGTCTATATAATGACAGCAGGTGGGTCCGATGATTTGACACATACCCCCTTGTGAGGCAGTTAGGTAATCCAATACCAGGGTATGTTGGTTAGTGACTATTATAAGCTGATTCTGTACAGCTATACTAGTATTTAATATGTCCAATATATCCCAAATCTGATCATCTAGATAATCCGTGGCTCTAACTAATTTATCCCACATCTGTGTTAACATAGGATAAATAAAAATGGTACTAGCAATTTTGTTGGGAATTCCCATTTGTACTATATGTGGCCTCCCCGAGGGACGTGGTGAGTTATCTGCAGCTCTTTTATACAATGTGTGCTTGGGCACGGCTTGCATATTCACTTGTTTGTTCGAAATTATGAAAGTAGCCGGGGTTAGGCGTCCTAATGTACAAGTACCCTTTATACCTACGGGAAGCCATTTATATGCTCCTTCTCCGCATATCCAAAATGTACCCTCAGGCAGATCCCACAAAGCTGAGTGCTGCAATACCAATCTGTGAACCAAATTCACAAAACTAGATACATTCTGAAGCATACACCAAGAGGGTTTTTGTCCCAAGGGGCTACAGTACCCGGCTGCGGGATTCCCACATACATGCATTCCGTTGACATACTCATTGGATTCATTACAAACCAGGTTCCCCGGCTTACTTGTACAACTGTTTGCATCACCTTGGGGGAACAACTCAGAATGTTCCCATTTTCTATTATGTATGTATCTTTCCAATACTGTAGGTTTGAAAGCATCAGAGGAAGGGGTGGTTGTACTGAAACTGAGCTGTAGATTTTCAGTGTGGACCTGTCCTAAATCAGTTAATCCAGTCTTATTCCTAGGTACCCATTTTCCTCCCTTGAATGCTAAATATTGTAAGTTGCCTATTTTTCCTGTAAGATTGCCCTGCCACCAAGGAAATTCTACCCATCCCACAACTGGTATGGCGATTGTAGTATTCCATAGTCTAGTATTGCCAGGTTGGTTGTTGGCCAGGTTGTCTGAACAATTAGGCCAAGCGAATATTTCTTCAGCTGACACGGGAACTGCTAGAAAAGGTATACTTGTGGCTGATACTGGTGAATGGGTACAGATTCAACAATCTGCCAGGGGTTGCGTATTATTTAACAAGTCATGCACTAATTTTCTATGATGTTGTACGAATCTATTGTTCAAAGGGGCTAGAGAATTCAGTCTTTCCCATGCCTCCGTTGAGGTTAACATTATTAACATCAATATCATGTGTCTTCAGGGCTGCCACTAGAAATTTCGGGGCCCCATACTGGCAAATTTTTCGGGGCCCCCTTGAGACTCCGCCCAGGCTCCACCCCAGCCCCGCCTCCACGCTCCACCCCTCAAACTGTCCACAGTCCCACCGCTCTCTCTTGGAAAAACTCCACTTCTCACCAATCACACATTGAGGGTACGTGTCCACCTTCAGGATGGCCGGCAGTTGCGTCGGAGCGGCAAACCCGCTCGGCGCTAAGCCCCGCCCCCTACTGTGACGCGATGATGCCGGATGTGTTCATTGCACACATCCGGGATCATCGCACCCCACACATAGGGCCCTGTGTTATAGCTTGCGGCGGCGCAGCTGCCGCAAGGAACACGGACATGCTGCGATCTGAAAAGAAGCGCCGCATGTCCGGAGTCGCAGGGCCGCCGGGTGCGTGTTACCACGCATAGTGGAGACGGGATTTCATAAAATCCCCTTCACTATGCTGGAACATCTGGATGCTGCGTGTTTGACGCTGTTGGCCCACGCAGCGTCAAACACGCAGCGTTTACTTAACGTGGACACATACCCTAACAGTTCCCATCACCAGATCACACATATAGCCGGCAGCTTTTGTTTTGGCCAAAAGATTTTGTAAGCCGCCACCATAACACGGTAGACTCTTTTGGTGAGGCCCTACTCTGCTGTAACCTATTAAATATTTGTTAAAATATGCAAAACAATTTAGGTATATTTGTATTTATTTTTCAATTTTTAAAATGACCAGTAATATCACATAAAAAGAACAAATACAGTGATCGAATAATATCACATACAAGGGACAAATACCGCAACACCATGTCCAGACCGCATATTACCACCACAGTGATCGAATAATATCACATACAAGGGACAAATACCACAACACCATGTCCAGACCACATATTACCACCACATAGTGACTGAATACTACAATTCTCATCAGTAATAAAAAAAAAGCACCATACTATCACCATAAGTGCCATTATACACAGGAGATCTGTACTTAGTATGCAGTGTCTGTGTACAGATAATACAGTGATCACTAGTGAAATTATACACAGGAGCTCTGTATATAGTATACAGTGTATCGTGTCAGTGTATAGGTAACACTGACTTACCAGTGATGTCTCGAAGTGAAGTCCTTCATCTTTCATCCAGCACAGACCGCCATCATGTCTTCCAGCCAGGACTCGTTTCTGCAGGAAATAACACAGTTATCTCGAGCTCCGCTTGTAGAACACATTACTTAATTTTTCCCAACTTCTACATTACACCGCATAAAGAAAAAGAGGCGACATAGTGTCACTCTACACAGTAACAGGACCGCCCCCTCATTTAAAACAGTGTCCTCAAAAAATAAATACATTACTGCAGTAATAATATCCCTTAATTAGTCTCTATGGTAATAATATTCCCCATCCTGGCCCCCGTGTGTCTCATTCCTGGCTCCAGCCATATGTTCTCCCATCCTGCCCTCATGAGTATCCTTTCTGCACCATATGATCTCCCCATCCTGCCCCATCTGTCTCCATCGTATCCATCCTGCCCCATGATCCTGCACAATCTGTCTCCAATTCTGCCCCCAGTGTCTCCAATCATGCCTCCTGTGTCTCCAATCCTTCCCCATCTGTCTCCAGTCATGCCCCCATGTCTTTCATCATACCCCATATCTCCATTCTGCCCCTTTGTCCAGCATACTGCCCGTGTCCAGCATTCTGCCCCTGTGTCCAGCATCTCTGCCCCCTGTGTCCAGCATCTCTGCCCCCTGTGTCCAGCATCTCTGCCCCCTGTGTCCAGCATCTCTGCCCCCTGTGTCCAGCATCTCTGCCCCCTGTGTCCAGCATCTCTGCCCCCTGTGTCCAGCATCTCTGCCCCCTGTGACCAGCATACTGCCCCCTGTGTCCAGCATCTCTGCCCCCTGTGTCCAGCATCTCTGCCCCCTGTGTCCAGCATCTCTGCCCCCTGTGTCCAGCATCTCTGCCCCGTGTCCAGCATCTCTGCCCCCTGTGTCCAGCATCTCTGCCCTGTGTCCAGCATCTCTGCCCCCTGTGTCCAGCATCTCTGCCCCCTGTGTCCAGCATCTCTGCCCCCTGTGACCAGCATACTGCCCCCTGTGTCCAGCATCTCTGCCCCCTGTGTCCAGCATCTCTGCCCCCTGTGACCAGCATCTCTGCCCCCTGTGTCCAGCATCTCTGCCCCCTGTGTCCAGCATCTCTGCCCCCTGTGTCCAGCATCTCTGCCCCGTGTCCAGCATCTCTGCCCCCTGTGTCCAGCATCTCTGCCCCCTGTGACCAGCATACTGCCCCCTGTGTCCAGCATCTCTGCCCCCTGTGTCCAGCATCTCTGCCCCCTGTGACCAGCATACTGCCCCCTGTGTCCAGCATCTCTGCCCCCTGTGTCCAGCATCTCTGCCCCCTGTGTCCAGCATCTCTGCCCCCTGTGTCCAGCATCTCTGCCCCGTGTCCAGCATCTCTGCCCCGTGTCCAGCATCTCTGCCCCCTGTGTCCAGCATCTCTGCCCCCTGTGTCCAGCATCTCTGCCCCCTGTGTCCAGCATCTCTGCCCCCTGTGTCCAGCATCTCTGCCCCCTGTGTCCAGCATCTCTGCCCCCTGTGTCCAGCATCTCTGCCCCCTGTGTCCAGCATCTCTGCCCCCTGTGACCAGCATACTGCCCCCTGTGTCCAGCATCTCTGCCCCCTGTGTCCAGCATCTCTGCCCCCTGTGTCCAGCATCTCTGCCCCCTGTGTCCAGCATCTCTGCCCCCTGTGTCCAGCATCTCTGCCCCCTGTGTCCAGCATCTCTGCCCCCTGTGTCCAGCATCTCTGCCCCCTGTGTCCAGCATCTCTGCCCCCTGTGTCCAGCATCTCTGCCCCCTGTGTCCAGCATCTCTGCCCCCTGTGTCCAGCATCTCTGCCCCCTGTGTCCAGCATCTCTGCCCCCTGTGTCCAGCATCTCTGCCCCCTGTGTCCAGCATCTCTGCCCCCTGTGTCCAGCATACTGCCCGTGTCCAGCTTTCTGCCCCGGGCCCCACCCCCCTGGGATCGCCGCTCTCAAAAAAAAAAGCCGAGTTCTTACCTTGCCATGCTCCTGCGGCGGGGAACCTCACTTCCTCCACGCAGCCGCAGGTGAAGGACGCACTCGCCGGCGGCTGACAATGACGCCAGACGCCGGCGAAGTGCGACTGCGCACTGCGGCCGCGGAAGTCAGCTGCCAGCCTCCGTCTGGCTGGCGGCGGCTGTTAACTATTGACGTGCGGGCACGGGCCCGCACGTCAATAGTGTCCCGCAGGCCCGCAGCGCCGGCAGGGGGGGGCCCGCAGCGCTGGCAGGTGGGGGGCCCGCAGCGCTGGCAGGTGGAGGGCCCGCAGCGCCGGCAGGGGGGGGCCCGGTGAGCAGATTAGATGGGGCCCGATGCGGGCCCCCTCTGCTCACCGGGCCCCATACGCCAGTCATGGCTGTCATGCCCTGATGGCGGCCCTGTGTGTCTTATACTGCTTTTTTGCAATGGCTTGCATGTATCCATGATGCCTTTCCTTCAAGCTTGACTGCTGTCGGAGTTGTTAACAGGACTTGGAAAGGTCCGTCAAACCTCGGTTCCAGAGTCTTTCTGGTGTGTCTTTTCATGTAGACTTGATCACCAGGCTCCAACTTGTGGCCTCCTTCGAGATTTTCTGGATCTGGAAGGGAAGCAAAAACTTGCGAATGCACTTTAGTTAAACGTTTTTGTAATTCTTGTACATAAGCAGTTAAAGTCTCAGTATTCAACATCAGTTGTTGTGGAAAATAACAACCCAAATTTGCTGCTCTACCAAAAAGAATCTCATGTGGTGACAGCTTAGCCTTCCCCCTTGGGGCGTTTCGGATGGAATACAGGGCAAGTGGTAGACACTCGGTCCAAGGCTTTCCTGTTTCTGCCATGGCCTTCTGGATTTTTAATTTTATTGTTCCATTTAATCTTTCCACTTTACCTGAACTCTGTGGGTGATACGGAGTGTGAAACTGGTTTTCTACTCCCAACATTTTCATAACATTCTGGAATATTTCTCCAGTAAAATGGGTACCCCTATCTGACTCGATCACCTCAGGCATGCCGTAACGGGGTATCAGTTCATGTGCTATTTTAATGGCAGTAGTTTTTGCTGAGGCTTTACGAACTGGATAAGCCTCTGGCCACCCTGAGAACATGTCCACACACACAAGCACATATTCGTATCCATTGTACCTAGGAAGCTGGATGTAGTCGATCTGGAGTCTTTGAAAGGGATACAGTGGTCTTACATGATGCTTGGTTGGGGTTTTAATGGTCTGACCTGGATTGTGTGCCAGGCATATAGCGCATGCAGCACACATGTTCCGAGCGAAATTACCAAAGCCTGGAGCCAACCACCTTTCTTTTACCTTGAGCGTCATACCATTTGCCGATACATGCGTAGGTAGGTGGAGGTCACTCGCCACTGCGGGGTACCAGGCTCTGGGTAAACACAACAAAGTTCCTTTTTTCCATAATCCTTGCTGATCTTCTGCCCCTTTTTTTCTGCCACTGCCCTCGTTCTTCGTCATCTACCTGTTTCTGAGCTTCCTTCAATCTCTCCTCATCATCTTCAGAGCTATCTAGTGTGTGGGCATGATGTAAGGGTTTACGTGCTGCCTGTTTTGCTGCCTTATCGGCTTTATCGTTACCCCTGGCTTCCTCGGTGTCGAGTCTCACATGTGCAGCTACCTTTATCACCGCTATTTCTTTAGTTTCTTGTGCTGCCTCCAGAATCTGTCTAATGAGGGAGGCATGTTTAACAGGTTGGCCTGAAGCAGTTATATAACCTCTGGCTCTCCATATTACGCCAAAATCGAAAATAATGCCATGTGCATATCTAGAATCAGTGTATATGTTTGCTGTCTGATCTTTGGCTATTTTTAGAGCTTCAACTAATGCCGTAAGTTCTGCTTCTTGTGCAGACTGATTAGCAGGGAGAGGTTCTGCTTTCAGCACTTCATGCTGAGTTACTACCGCATAACCTGTATGAAATTGTCCATTCATATCTGCATATCTACTGCCATCTATGAAAAGTTCAAATGTAGCATTACAGAGTGGCTTGTCACGTACATTACGTAAGCCCTGAGTCTCTTGTTCCATGAATTGTACACAATCATGCATTGACTTTGATGGGTCAAAGGAGTTGGAGAGTGCAGTTTCCTCAGGTATGGTACCCCCCTCAGACTCTAAAGGGAGCAAAGACGCGAGATTAAGAGTCTGAATCCTGGCAAAGGAAATGTTGGGCGGCAGTAGTAGGGAACATTGGAGACGGAGGTGTCTGGCCATTGAAATATGTTTAGGTTGGACCTGGTTAAGAATGCCATGTACATCATGAGTGGTCTGAACTAGAAGTGGGTGATCAAGAACAATCTCAGAAGCTTTATCTAATAACAGTGAAATTGCGGCTACTACTCTTAAGGCCCCGTCTCACATAGCGATTTACCAACGATCACGACCAGCGATACGACCTGGCCGTGATCGTTGGTAAGTCGCTGTGTGGTCGCTGGGGAGCTGTCACACAGACAGCTCTCTCCAGCGACCAACGATCAGGGGAACGACTTCGGCATCGTTGAAACTGTTTTCAACGATGCTGAAGTCCCCCTGCAGCACCCGGGTAACCAGGGTAAACATCGGGTTACTAAGCGCAGGGCCGCGCTTAGTAACCCGATGTTTACCCTGGTTACCAAAAAAAACAAACAGTACATACTCGCCTTTCGGTGTCCCTTGCCGTCTGCTTCCTGCTCTGACTGAGCCGCCGTACAGTGAGAGCGCAGCGGTGACGTCACTGCTGTGATCTGCTCTCACTGTACGGCGGCAGTCAGTCAGAGCAGGAAGCAGACGGCAAGGGACACCGAAAGGCGAGTATGTACTGTTTGTTTTTTTTGGTAACCAGGGTAAACATCGGGTTACTAAGCGCGGCCCTGCGCTTAGTAACCCGATGTTTACCCTGGTTACCAAAAAAAACAAACAGTACATACTCGCCTTTCGGTGTCCCTTGCCGTCTGCTTCCTGCTCTGACTGAGCCGCCGTACAGTGAGAGCGCAGCGGTGACGTCACTGCTGTGATCTGCTCTCACTGTACGGCGGCAGTCAGTCAGAGCAGGAAGCAGACGGCAAGGGACACCGAAAGGCGAGTATGTACTGTTTGTTTTTTTTGGTAACCAGGGTAAACATCAGGTTACTAAGCGCGGCCCTGCGCTTAGTAACCCGATGTTTACCCTGGTTACCAGTGAAGACATCGCTGGATCGGTGTCACACACACCGATTCAGCGATGTCAGCGGGACCTCAACGACCAAAAAAAGGTCCAGGCCATTCCGACACGACCAGCGATCTCACAGCAGGGGCCTGATCGCTGGTACGTGTCACACATAGCGAGATCGCTACTGAGGTCGCTGTTGCGTCACAAAACTAGTGACTCAGCAGCGATCTCGCTAGCGATCTCGCTATGTGAGACGGGGCCTTTACACAAGAAGGTGCGGCTCTAGCTACAGGGTCTAGATGAGCTGATATGTATGCCACAGGTCTCTGTTTGTTTCCATGTTTTTGTGTGAGCACCCCTGTAGCATGTGAGGATATCTCAGCTGCCATCAATTGAAAAGGTTTAGTGTAGTCTGGGAGTCCCAAAGCCGGAGCTGATACCAGTGCTGTTTTCAAAGAGGAAAATGACTGTTTAGCCTCTTCACTGAGTGAATATGGTGTGTTGGCAATACAGTCATATAAAGGCTGCATGAGTTGACTTGCATGTATGATCCACTGTCTACAGTGTGAAACAATACCTAGGAAAGCACGCAGCTGTTTGTGATTCCTGGGTTCAAGCATGTTACGTATGGCTTCCGTACGTTGAGGTGTAAGGTGTCTGATGCCCTGTGATATGCAGTGACCTAAAAACACGACTGTTGACAAGCCTGGAGTTTCTGTCTATTTACTTTACAGCCTTCTTGCGCTAGGAAAATTAAGAAATTAACAGTTGAGGTAACTGCCGTCTGCTCATCAGGGCAACAAATAAGTAAGTCATCTACATACTGTAGAATGACTACTCCTGGTTCTGGGGTGAAATTTTTCAGCACGGTTTGCATTGCTTCAGAGTACAAAGTTGGTGAGTGTACCATACCTTGTGGCAATCTTGTCCACGCTAATTGTTTACCCTTGAATGTAAAAGCAAACAAATGCCAACAGTTCTTATGTAGTGGCACAGAAAAAAATGCGTTTGATAAGTCAATTACCGTAAAATATGCAGCAGTGCTGGGAATTTGAGACAGTAAGGTATGAGGATTCGGTACCACAGGGGTGACCAGTGCCAAAACCTTATTGATTTCCTGTAAGTCGTGCACCATGCGATATTTCACCATAGTTTCTTTGGAGGACACTTTCTTTTTAACAGGATATAAGGGTGTATTGGTGGATGACCTGATTTCTACCAAAACACCTTGTAACACATAATCCTGAATTTGTTGAGAAATCGCCTGTTCCTGCTGGGCGCTGATGAGGTATTGCCTGAGCTGAGGTAAAATGGTTCCCGGGGCAGTTTCTAACAGTATAGGAGCTACTGATAAAAATCCTACATCAGTGTCTCCTTTTGCCCATAGGCTGTCAGGAACCCGAGACAAGTCAATTTTTGCTTGTTGAGTGTAAATTTCGGGAAAATCCTCCATTGCCTGTATTCTAACATATGGTTCCAGAGTTTCTGCATCTTCAGGGATGGTCAGCATAACTGTGCCATCTTCTCTAAAATGGATGTTTGCATGCATTTTACTTAAGACATCAGTACCCAACAAGCAGGTAGGTGCACCTTTAGCAAATAAAAATTTGGATACAAAAGTTTTAGGGCCAAAGCTCACATTTAAAGGTTTTGTAAAGGGCAACGCCTGAATTTTACCATCATACCCTTCTGCATATGTAACCTTTGAGGATATATTGTCAGGATATGGTAAAAAGTCCTGATTTAAAATGGAGGATGTTGCTCCCGTATCTATCAGAAAAGGTACATTTTTACCCTCAACCTCAACTTGTATTATTGGTCTTCTAGAAGGAAGAGAGACCTGCATAACCTTCAGTCATTCTGAGCTGTCTGTTTGATCAGGCGCTGGGTTATTTATCCTATTTTTGGGTACAAAGGTTCCTGAATCTATATCTGCTTTTCTCTTCCTACATTCCCTTTGGAAATGTCCTGGCTTCTTACAGTAATGACAAGTAAACTTTTGATTAGCAGAGCCAGTATTAGCCTGTGCAATTCTTACTGGCTTAGAATTTTCTCTTAAGTCCATTTCTATCCCTACAGCTTTCTGTCTAGCCAGGTGTGGGTCTTCCAAGGTTCTCCAATCAGGGGTTGCGGCCTTAAGCTTTTCCTTCACTTTTGGAGACAATCCATCTATAAAGGTTTTTGTAACTAACCTCATCATTCCTGGAGCGGTTAGATCCATGCCTTCATCTCTGAAATTATTTTCTACACTTAGATAATATTCGTCTACTGATTGTCCAGATTTCTGAGCCACCACTCCCGTTGTTCCTCTCTGCCTCTGTCTCTCCCTCATGAAAACCATTAAGTGATCTACAAATTGCGTACCTGATTCTATCGTTTGTAAGGCACCATCTCCTGCTTGGGGCCTATGTACCTGTAGATTTGCTAATAGCTCCTGGAAGAGTCCAGGAGTCATTTTCATTCTACATAATTCTTCTCCATCTGCCCAAACTCCTGCGTGAGTCTGCATAATTTGCTGTATATATTGTGCAAATCTAACTGGACACTGGGTGGGATCTGGTGCGTTATGCAAGAGAGACATGCCTTCAGCGGGGGACCAAGGGAAATATTGTCGAGTTTGGTGGTATCTAGTTCCCATTACTCCGTCAGCACCAGGTTCCCTAAAGGGTCTTGGTACTACCCTAACAGGGGCAAGTACAGCGCCATGTCTAGGTGTACCACAGGCTAGGCAATCATTTCTCCAGTCTGGATTTTGTTGTCCACAGTGCGGACATACCCATCCTCCTGGTCCGGCTAAACTTTGAGGTGGTGTTTGGAGAAAAGATGGGGCATGTGGGTTAAGGTATGGGGGTGGGGTATTTTTAGATTCCACATTTTGTTTTTTTCCACAGCCTGCGGGTCTAATACACCACTTTTTACTCTGTTGATTATATGTCCATCCCTCATTTTCTGCTACCCTAGAGACATCAATCAATGCTTGGATCTGATCTATCCATTTCTTGTCTCTTATTATGCCTTTTTTTCTTTCCTGAATTCCTTCCCATAGTTTTCTACTAAAAGTTTCTGCCCTAGTAACTCCAAACTTACTAAAAATCTTTTTCAGCCCCTTAGTGGCATCTTCACCACTTCTCTCCTTTATGATAGTATAGATATCTAATTCTTCTGGTTCCGACTTTGTTTGCTTATTCCCCATTTTCTTATCCTGAGCTTTCTTGCCCTAGGTGGCGTTTGGGTATGAGAATACCTCGTTACCTTCTTCCTAAGGAGCTAGGATGGCTTTTTCTTGCCCTAGGTGGCGTTTGGGTATGAGAATACCTCGTTACCTTCTTCCTAAGGAGCTAGGGTGTTTAAACTGTGTTGATGTAAGAAAATCCTGATTCCTACACCTATAGCAAACAACACAAATGCAACCAGACAGAAAAAGAAAAAGAACATACAACGTATCTTGTCCCAGGCTAATTTATCTGTCCTGGGCTCATACTATCATACACAACGTATTCTTGTCCCAGGCTAATTTATCTGTCCTGGGCTCATACTATCATACACTTATCCGTCACCAGGTTTTTGTCAAAGACAGGATCAGAGATTGAACATAGGCGCGGAGGTCTCCCCGAAAGGACGCAACCACGTTGCCCAGTGGGACAGTCACTTCTTCTGTTTCAACACCCTGGGCGGCTTATAGGGCTATTCCCAACTTCCACACACCTTCTATTCACATTCACTCTCATTCAATGCCGTACTCCGTGAGGTGATCAATTCCTAAATAGTTCAAGAACCCGAGCTATAGGTATCCTCCTCTACTAGAACTACCCGCTAAAGAACACGACACAGAAAATCTTACGGACAGTGCAGGGCAGATATAAGAGATCTAACAGTGTCTCTTACCTGGCCAGGTTTTTGTTCATCTGCCGTCCATTATCCCAGATTCTCTTTTTGTTCGTATTCTGCCGGTGTTCTTGAAGGAATACACAGACCTCGGGTCCCTGTTCAGGCGCCAGGAAATGTCAGGATCACACTCAGTCGGAGTAGCCTTTGGAAGTGGGGAATCACCAGAAATAATACACAAGACACGTCTTGTATAGTGTATCACTGGGAAGTCTCTGAAGCACGCCTGCCTTCAAGGTGCTATCCCTTCTTTATATAGTTGTATCGGTAGGTTTAGTGGTTATACAAGTTTTACATGTTTAAACAAAGAGACAAAACAGTAAAGAAAGAAAGAAACAGTTTCGTGGGCGGCAGTTTCACAACAAACAGTACAAAGGCAATTCCACAGACAAGAAAAACAGGATTTCATACTATAGCTAAAATGTCCTTGAATGGACATGTCAATATTTATCACAAATTCTTTTTTTTTTTTTGGTTCATTGAGGTAATCATTTTTGTTCTGCTCTTCACAGTACCAACGTCATCTCTCATTCCTCTGTGCCATTTCATTATTGTTTTGCAAAGCTGAACACGGAGCATGAACTGTCTCTCTCTACTGTAAACATGCGCTGTACTCATGGTCATGGAGCGCACAGTGCCTCGCTCTCTGCCTGTCACTGTGAACATGGCTCCTCGCTTTCTGGCAGTACCGCTTTTATTGGCGGAAGAAAACACCTTCGTAATACAGAGACAGAGTACAACACCGCCCAAGCGTTCACACTCAGACTTTCTATGTGCGCAGTGACTGCCTCTAGGCAGAAGATGATGATGGTGGTAGTAGTTGGAGCATTTAACACAGTCATGAAGCAGCCATAACAACATGAAAGAGAAGTATTTTTAACGAGATACCACACTGTTCGATATGTGGCCTGTATTTGTTAATTTTTTAACCTAAAATAGTGTACCGAACTAAAGTAACAGACAGCAAATAAAGCTGAATGTAGGCCTGAATTTCCACAATTTGTAGGCCACAAATACATCAGACGTCTGACAGTGATAACACACTGCCAAATATGTGGCCTGTATTTTGTTAAATGCAAAAGAATGCTGTATATAATTACAGTAACAGACAGCCAAAAAAGCAGTACACCGGCCTACAATGACCAAACTTGGAGCATGCAGATATGAGGGCTGTCACGGAAATACCACACTGGCAAATACTGTATGTGGCCTGTTTTTTTTAAAATGCCAAATAGTGCTGTATATAATTAGAGTAACAGACAGCAAAAACAGTGGCAAAACAGCCTAAAATGCCAAAACTTGGAGCACGCAGATATATGAGGCCTTTTTGGGTGAATTTAAAACACCAAAAAAAAAAAAAGTGGCACAAGGCTAGCACACACAACTATGCTACGTATGCCTGACAAACTATGATTTTTAAACAGGTCTCAATCTGATAGAACGGTTTGTATCTTTTTTTTTTAGGGGGGGTTAATTTTTTTGGGAAAAAAAATGCAACTAGGTATATAGTAAATAAGCTGCACCAGCAGCAGGCAGTTATGGAGCTTTGGGAGGGATGCAGTGGGAGCTATGTACGCACATACAGTGCTTGCAGGCCTTGCACTGATGTGAATATGCCGTGCCCTGCCTATCTAGCGCGGCAATATCGGGACCCACGAATTAGCCCTAAAAAGGACTGTTGGTTTCTCAGGAGTTGTGGATTTAACAGTTGCAGACCTACATTAACTCTAAAAACCAAAATTCTGATCCTATCTCGGCAGCAGCTCTCCCTACTCTCGTTGAATCCAGAGCAGAATGCGGCGAGCAGGGCGGCGCCAGGTCTCTTATACTCGGGATGATGCTGTGTGGCCAAGCCAATCACTGCAAAACCACAACAAAGATGGCTGCGGCGTTTCATGGCCTGGCAGACAATCCCTGCATCGTGATTTAGTCTCTAAAGTCCACCAAAACTGCTGGGTGGGACACCAGTTACCACCGAATAATCCCGGAAATGCTTGCTGCTCGCCGAGTACACCGAGCATAGTGATAGTCGGGCGAGTAACGAGCAGTGGCGAGCATGTTCGCTCATCACTACTTATTACATTTAATTTAATAAAAACTAGAAATGTTATCAAAAGTATGTGAGAAGATACAAAAAAAGTTTAACATTTTAGTGGAGAAAAATTACTAATCTCTGATTTATCAGTCACTTATTAAATAAGTGACTGATAAATCAGAAATTACCGTAATTTTTCTCCACTAAAATATAATATTTTTTTGTATCTCGCTCGTCTTATTATAGTCTCCTGTCTCCTGCAGTGATCATTAATCTTTTAATTCACGCCTCAACGTGAATTCAGGGTAGTGGGCGCTTTATATAGAAATCTATGGAGGGAGAGCTTGCGGAAAAAGAATCATGGAGACGCCCTGGCAGCTTCCTGGAGCTAGAAACTGCATATGGAAAAACTGCTGAAGAATGGTAAAATATAAAAGTCATGAAATGACCAGAAATATAGTTACTCTATATGTACACATGATGGGTTATTTTGAAAATTCTGCAGAAGTATAATATATATACCGTATATATATATACTATATATATATATATATATATATATATATATATATATATATATATATACTGCTCAAAAAAATAAAGGGAGCACTAAAATCCCACTTCCTAGATATCACTGAATGACATATTTCAGTTGCAAATCTTTATTCATTACATAGTGGAATGTGTTGAGAACAATAAAACATAAAAATGATCAATGTAAATGAAAATTAATATCCCATGGAGGTCTGGATTTGGAATGATACTCAAAATCAAAGTGGAAAATCAAATTACAGGCTGATCTAACTTCAGTGGAAATGCCTCAAGACAAGGAAATGATGTTCAGTAGTGTGTGTGTTGCCTCCATGTGCCTGTATGACCTCCCTACAACAACTGGGCATGCTCCTGATGAGGCGACGGCTCACTGGTTAGCACTGCAGCCTTGCAGCGCTGGAGTTCTGGGTTAAAATCCCACCAAGGACAACATATGTAAGGAGTTTGTATGTTCTCCCCGTGTTTGCGTGGGTTTCCTCTAGGTTCTCCGGTTTCCTCCCACATTCCAAAAGACATACTGATATGGGATAGATTGTGAGCCCCATCGGGGACAGCGATGATAATCTGTGTAAAGCGCTGCGGAATTTTTAGCGCTATATAAAAATAAAGATTATTATAAAAAAAAATATATATATTATTATTATGGTCTCCTGAGGGATCTCCTCCCAGACCTGGACTAAAGCATCCGCCAACTCCAGTCTGTGCTGCAATGTGACGTTAGTGGATGGAGCTAAACATGATGTCCCAGATGTGTTCAATTGGATTCAGGTCTGGGGAACGGGCGGGCCAGTCCATAGCTTCAATGCCTTCATCTTCTAGGAACTGCTGATACACTCCAGCCACATGAGGTCTGGCATTTTCCTGCATTAGGAGCAAGCCAGGGCCA
Organism: Ranitomeya variabilis; assembly: GCF_051348905.1. Lineage (NCBI taxonomy): Eukaryota > Metazoa > Chordata > Amphibia > Anura > Dendrobatidae > Ranitomeya > Ranitomeya variabilis. Next base: position 467,151,370 of record NC_135233.1, read on the forward strand.
ACCACACCAACATATTGTCTCACAAGGGGTCTGAGAATCTCATCTCGGTACCTAATGGCAGTCAGGCTACCTCTGGCGAGCACATGGATGGCTGTGCGGCCCTCCAAAGAAATGCTACCCACCATTATTGACCCACTGCCAAACCAGTCATGCTGAAGGATGTTGCAGGCAGATCGTTTTCCATGGCGTGTCCAGACTCTGTCACGTCTGTCACATGTGCTCAGTGCGAACCTGCTTTCATCTGTGAACAGCACAGCGCGCCAGTGGCGAATTTGCCAATCCTGGTGTTCTGTGGCAAATGCCAAGCGTCCTGCACGGTGATGGGCTGTGAGCACAACCCCCATCTGTGGACGTTGGGCACTCAGACCATCCTCATAGAATCGATTTCTAACCATTTGTGCAGACACATGCACATTTGTGGCCTGCTGGAGGTCACTTTGCAGGGCTCTGGCAGTGCTCCTCCTGTTCCTCCTTGCACAAAGGCTGAGGTAGCGGTCCTGCTGATGGGTTGTTAACATCCTACGCATCCTCCTTATCTCCAGGTGTAGTGGCCTGTCTCCTAGTAGCACCTCCAGCCTCTGGACACTACGCTGACAGACACAGCAAACCTTCTTGCCACAGCTCGCATTGATGTGCTATCCTGGATGAGCTGCACTACCTGAGCCACTTGTGTGGGTTATAGAGTCCGTCTCATGCTACCACGAGTGTGAAAGCACAACCAACATTTAAAAGTGACCAAAACATCAGCCAGAAAGCATTGATACGGACATGCAGTCTGTGGTCCTCACCTTCAGAACCACTGCTTTATTGTGTCTTGATAATTGCCAATAAATTCCATCTGTTCTCTATTCCGTTTGCACAACAGCATGTGAAATTGATTGTCAAACAGTGTTGTTATATATAAATATATATATACATACAGTTAGGTCCACATATATTTGGACAGAGACAACATTTTTCTAATTTTGGTTATAGACATTACCACAATTAATTTTAAACAAAACAATTCAGATGCAGTTGAAGTTCAGACTTTCAGCTTTCATTTGAGGCTATCCACATTAAAATTGGATGAAGGGTTTAGGAGTTTCAGCTCCTTAACATGTGCCACCCTGTTTTAAAGGGACCAAAAGTAATTGGACAGATTAAATAATTTCAAATAAAATGTTCATTTCTAGTACTTGGTTGAAAACCCTTTGTTGGCAATGACTGCCTGAAGTCTTGAACTCATGGACATCACCAGATGCTGTTTCCTCCTTTTTGATGCTCTGCCAGGCCTTCACTGCAGTGGTTTTCAGTTGCTGTTTGTTTGTGGGCCTTTCTGTCTGAAGTTTAGTCTTTAACAAGTGAAATGCATGCTCTATTGGGTTGAGATCAGGTGACTGACTTGGCCATTCAAGAATATTCCACTTCTTTGCTTTAATAAACTCCTGGGTTGCTTTGGCTTTATGTTTTGGGTCATTGTCCATCTGTAGTATGAAACGACGACCAATCAGTTTGGATGCATTTGGCTGGATCTGAGCACACAGTATGTCTCTGAATACCTCAGAATTCATTCGGCTGCTTCTGTCCTGTGTCACATCATCAATAAACACTAGTGACCCAGTGCCACTGGCAGCCATGCATGCCCAAGCCATCACACTGCCTCCGCCGTGTTTTACAGATGATGTTGGATGCTTTGGATCATGAGCTGTACCACACCTTTGCCATACTTTTCTCTTTCCATCATTCTGGTAGAGGTTGATCTTGGTTTCATCTGTCCAAAGAATGTTCTTCCAGAACTGTGCTGGCTTTTTTAGGTGTTTTTTTAGCAAAGTCCAGGCTGGCCTTTTTATTCTTGATGCTTATGAGTGGCTTGCACCATGCAGTGAACCCTCTGTATTTACTTTCATGCAGTCTTCTCTTTATGGTAGATTTGGATATTGATACGCCGACCTCCTGGAGAGTGTTGTTCACTTGGTTGGCTGTTGTGAAGGTGTTTCTCTTCACCATGGAGATTATTCTGCGATCATCCACCACTGTTGTCTTCTGTGGTCGCCCAGGTCTTTTTGCATTGATGAGTTCACCAGTGCTTTCTTTCTTTCTCAGGATGTCCCAAACTGTAGATTTTGCCACTCCTAATATTGTAGCAATTTCTCGGATGGGTTTTTTCTGTTTTGGCAGCTTAAGGATGGCTTGTTTCACCTGCATGGAGAGCTCCTTTGACCGCATGTTTACTTCACAGCAAAACCTTCCAAATGCAAGCACCACACCTCAATTCAACTCCAGGCCTTTTATCTGCTTAATTGAGAATGACATAACGCAGGAATTGCCCACCCCTGTCGATGAAATAGCCTTTGAGTCAATTGTCTAATTACTTTTGGTCCCTTTAAAAACAGGGTGGCACATGTTAAGGAGCTGAAACTCCTAAACCCTTCATCAAATTTCACGGTCACATGAACGGTCACGTGAGCGGTCGCGTGACCGCGACGTCATCGCAGGTCCTTCACTCACTGCATTCTTAGGAACGGAGGCAGACGCTTGCACCGCTGAGGTCCAGGGTCCGTCGGAGGGGTGAGTATATCCATATTTTTTATTTTTATTCTTTATTTTTTACATGAATATGGATCCCAGGGCCTGAAGGAGAGTCTCCTCTCCTCCAGACCCTGGGAACCACACGCCGTATAAGATGACTGGGCGTATAAGATGACCCCCGTCTTATACTGCGGGTATATCCCAAATTCCATATTTTATATGGAAAAGTTGGGGGTCGTCTTATACGCCCAGTCATCTTATACACCAGAAAATATGGTATTTTGTTCTACTGCGGAACAGCTCTGCACACAGAACAATTTCACTGCCACTAAATGGCAAGGTGGGATATGGTGTGCTGTATCACATTTAGCAATAGAATTTTTTTTTTGTTTTAACTATGCAGCAGCTGTGCAGAACGATGAAAAAGCAACATTTTCTGAGACCTATAGCATCTCGGTTTTTCAGGATGTGGAGATGGGTGAGGACAAGCTAATGTTTTTACTGATACCATTTTGAGGTTGAAACAATGTTTTGATCGACCTGTTATTGCATTTTATTGCAATGTTGCGGCGACCCCAAAAAATGTAATTTCTGCGCCGTTTACCGATCGGATTAATTTTGTTTATATGTTGATAGATCGGGTGTATCTGAGCGCAGCGATACCAAATATGTGTATTTTTACATTTTTTAATTGTTATTTTGAATTGGCAAAAGAGAGGTGATTTGAACTTTTATATTTTTAAAATGTTTTAAATATTTTTTTAAATATTTTTTTTACTTGCTTCAATAGTCTCCTTAGGAGACTTGAAGGTGCGGTTATTGGATCACTTGTGCTACACATAGCAGGGCTTTAGCTGATGGGCGCGGTTTGTTAAGGCTACGTTCACATTTGCGTTGTGCGCCGCAGCGTCGGCGCCGCAACGCACAACGCAAACAAAAACGCAGCAAAACGCATGCACAACGCTGCGTTTTGCGCCGCATGCGTCCTTTTTTTGATTGATTTTGGACGCAGCAAAAATGCAACTTGCTGCGTCCTCTGCGCCCGGACGCGGGCGCCGCAGGGACGCATGCGGCGCAAAACGCATGTGCGACGCATGTCCATGCGCCCCCATGTTAAATATAGGGGCGCATGACGCATGTGGCGACGCTGCGGCGCAAACCGCAAATGTGAACGTAGACTAAGTGCAAATTAAATGCTGCCGTCAGAGAATGACAATGGCATTTAACATATTAACAGCCGCTGGTGGATCACATAATGTTATTCTTTCATGAGTTATTTACAAGTTTCTCTTTGTTTACAGCCATCGACATGTCGCAGAGGTTAACACGAGGAGTGGATAGAAATCGTGTTGATGTCTGGTGAATGCAGTACCCGGGTCATTGCAGCAGATTTCAATGCAAGACACCCTACGGTCACATGAACGGTCACGTGAGCGGTCACGTGACCGCGACGTCATCGCAGGTCCTTCACTCACTGCATTCTTAGGAACGGAGGCAGACGCTTGCACCGCTGAGGTCCAGGGTCCGTCGGAGGGGTGAGTATATCCATATTTTTCATTTTTATTCTTTATTTTTTACATGAATATGGATCCCAGGGCCTGAAGGAGAGTCTCCTCTCCTCCAGAGCCTGGGAACCACACGCCGTATAAGATGACTGGGCATATAAGATGACCCCCGTCTTATACGGCGGGTATATCCCAAATTCCATATTTTATATGGAAAAGTTGGGGGTCGTCTTATACGCCCAGTCATCTTATACACCAGAAAATATGGTATTTTGTTGTACTGCGGAACAGCTCTGCACACAGAACAATTTCACTGCCACTAAATGGCAAGGTGGGATATGGTGTTCTGTATCACATTTAGTAATATAATTTTTTTTTTGTTTTTAACTATGCAGCAGCTGTGCAGAACGATAAAAAAAGCAACATTTTCTGAGACCAATAGCGTCTCCGTTTTTCAGTATGTGGAGATGGGTGAGGACAAGCTAATGTTTTTACTGATACCATTTGGGGTTTGAAACAATGTTTTGATCGACCTGTTATTGCATTTTATTGCAATGTTGCGGCGACCCCCAAAAATGTAATTTTTGCGCCGTTTACCGATCGGATTAATTTTGTTTATATGTTGATAGATCGGGTGTATCTGAGCGCAGCGATACCAAATATGTGTATTTTTACATTTTTTAATTGTTATTTTGAATTGGCAAAAGGGAGATGATTTGAACTTTTATATTTTTAAAATGTTTTAAATATTTTTTTAAATGTTTTTTTTACTTGCTTCAATAGTCTCCTTAGGAGACTTGAAGGTGCGGTTATTCGATCACTTGTGCCACACATAGCAGGGCTTTAGCTGATGGGCGCGGTTTGTTAAGTGCAAATTAAATGCTGCCGTCAGAGAATGACAATGGCATTTAACATATTAACAGCCGCTGGTGGATCACGATTCCACCTGTTGATATTAGGGGCAGACTTAGTCCAAGGAAAAAAATCGGAAAAGTACACAGCCCCATAGAATAACATCAGTCCGAGCGCAATCTGATATTTTGTCGGATCGAATTCGGACCGAAAATACTGTCATCTGCACCTGCTCTAACACTGATTAATTCACATTATTATAATTTCTCCATCTTCTCCATTGTGTCAGTGTGTGGAAATGTCATCTGAGTGCAGTCTGATGATTCGATTGTCAGATGAAACTTGGACCCGCTGCCTTTTTTTTTTCCTTGTTACCAACCCGGTTGGAGGAAAAAAATCGGACATGTGCGTGGCCCCATAGACTAACATTGATCCAAGTGCAATTGCATTCCATAGACTACCATTGGTTCTATTGCACTTGGAGGTAAAATACGGCGGTGTGCACAAGCCCTAATAGTAAGACATTGCATTGGATTACATGTACAATCAGAAGATCGCGTTTTGGGACAAAAACAGTGCTCAAAAAACTAATAATAAAAAAAATATTCCAAGGAACAACCCAACCTAAACATTATCTATCCATAACTGATATTGTAATGTGGTCGGGTGCAATCCATCATATTAAGAAAACAGGACTATGCAAAAGTGGTGCACAGGTGTGGGAAGTGGCCTATTCATTAAGAGACGCACGACTATTCCGAATTCGGAAAAAATGGTCAAAAATTATCAAATTGGAAATGCAACTTGTTCTGCAAACAAGCCCTCATCAGAAAAAAGTTTTGCGCTGTTAGGTTGTACCAAGAATATTATTAGACTTGCCCTATAGGGTTTAATGTGTACAAACATGATATTGTGAATCTCGGTCCGTAGTTTGTCATGTAATATGTGTCTTGCAGCGAGCTTTATAGCGCGGCCCGGTAAATGTTGATGTGGTGTTACATGTTTCTTGGTAGTTTGATACTGAGCCCGTGGAAGACTTCATGAGACGTTATAACGTACAGCTGTCTGCACAGATACAATATCTATGCGGGATCCTTACTGCTAATTACGCTGCAGCTATGCAAATTATAATTCTAAAATATGTTTCTTTATCGGTAGATCCGTTAATGATATTTACAAATCTGTCAATATCTCTGCCTTAAGAAATCTATCTATACACACACAGCACTTTCTAAGTAAAGCCTCTCGGGTTCTATATCCAGGAATAGCCATGTGTAAGGGTGAGCTCTATAGAGGCCTTGGGGGAGGGAGACCCCCTCTATATATGGTCAGTACTCAGACCCCCAGCTTGGACCCTCACAAGGCTGGCCTGGCCAGTCCTGGCTTCTCTCCAAATATGGAGCTAAGTGAGTGTGGGATTTCCCTGATCACCACTACAGGGGGCTACCAATATAAATACATGTCTGTGGACAGCACTTGCCAGCTCACAGCTACACCTCCGCCCTCACTGCTGCAGCTTGGTAAGTCCTGTACAGCACCATCCAACCTTTCATAGAAAGCACCGCAAAGCATCCCCTACTATCCCTAGCAATATCCATTATAATCCCCATCAGATTATTTGGAATCCCTTATTATCACTAGCAATATTCCTTATAATTTTTTATAATCCCTATCAGATTATTTGGAATCCCTTATTATCACTAGCAATATTCCTTATAATTCCTATCAGATTCTTAAGAATCCCTTTTATTCCTATCAAATTATTATGAATCCCTTACCGTCCCTAACACACTAACAACCTCATATTATCCTAACAGATTATCCAGACTATCAGGAATCACTTATTATCTCTATCAGATTGTTAGGAATCCTTTATAATCCTTAACAGATTATTAGGAATCCCTTACAAATTATTAGAAATCCCTTAATATCCCTATGAGATTATTAGGAGTTCCTTATTATCCCTATCAGCATATCAATTAATCCCTTATAATCCTTATTGTTATATTAGGAATCCTTTATAATCCCTATCAGATTTATAGGAATTATGATACCTATCAGTATATCAATTAATCCATTATAAATAATCCTGATCAGTTTATCAGATATCCCTTATTAGAGATTTCTTATTATCCATAACATATTATTAGGAATCCAATATTATTCCTAACAGATTATCCCTTATCAAATTATTAAAAATCCCTGATCATTCCTATTAAGATATTAGAAATCCCTTACTTGAAGTCCCTTATTATCCCTTCCAGATTATTAGGAAATCCCTTAACATCCACACCAGCAAATTTAAGGTTTCCCTTTTTTTGATGCCCATCAATGTATCATCTCCCACTTTTTTAAATGTATTTCAAGTCATAACCAAACTTTTAAGTCCTTATGTGGTGCACTTTTTAATTAATTTATTTTTTTTGAAATTATTTCTTGCCTATAGAATATCTTAAAAAATGAATAATATATTCCTATATAAAATACTTACAGTCGGTGTCTAGCAAAGCTGCCCGATATGATCAAGGTCCTAATGATACATGTTCTGTATAATAGTTACAGATAAATATGTAAACCTATGTTCTTCCAACAACTAAATTCTGTAAAGCGTGAACTAGAAGCCAAGCTAATGGCTAATACATACGATCTGCAGAGCATCTTCTGTGCAGTCTTCCTTTACATTAATAACCCATCTATAGCAAGCCGCAAAAGTCAACATAATCCCCAAAATAATTGCATTTTATAAATATTAATTACTCCATTAAATCACTTACCAACCCAAGAACCACATATTATTTTCCCTAAACCTAACACTGGCCTTACTCTAGCTAGTCTTAAAAAAATGCCTTTGTAGTAGGTAAGAAAAATATAGAATTCCTCGCAAATTGCATATCATGTACATAAACTTTTGGTAATGATTAGGACCTTATCCCATTGGCTGAAAATGTTAGTAATGCAGGGTAAAAATTTAAGGAGTTAAATATATCCCCTCTTGCCAAACTTCCAATTTAACATCCTGAGAAAGACAGCTGAGTTAAGACGTAAAGGGACAACTGGTGTAAAAGGAGCAGATGGGACGAGAGGGAGGACAGGTGCAGTCGCCAGGCGAAGGCGAAATATAACTATCAAAGCCTCTACTGTTACTTAAGCTGCTACTTAAGTGTATTCTCATTCTCTGCTCCCTTAATAGCCTCTCTCCAGACTCCACCATGTGTGACGACGACGAGACCACCGCCTTGGTGTGCGACAACGGTTCAGGACTTGTGAAGGCTGGCTTTGCCGGTGATGATGCTCCCCGTGCAGTGTTCCCCTCCATTGTTGGACGTCCTCGTCACCAGGTAATATTTTCAAACCTTTAGATTTATTTCTCACATTATCCATTTGCGATATCCATAAAGTGAATACAAAACAAATAAAAAGTTCTACTATATATATTTTTTTAATTGATGCTCGGGGATAATCTACTATTATATCATAAGCACTATTTCCCCATTAAAGTTGTAATCTATTGGAAACATACTGTACATGTTATAACAATAGAGGGAAAATTTAAATATATTACTCTAGTTCTATGCTTCCCTCGAATAATGGTGTTCAATGTGGACATACATGTTAATTCTGGTAATCAAAACTCTGGAATTGTATATATCTGCACCGAATTACCATAAATTTGGACATAAACAATATAGAAACAAATTCCAACTTTCAGGGGTTTTTTACTCAGAATTTTTTTAATGTCTCAACCTGAAAGTGTATTTTTTGGCATTTCTAAAAACTTTCTAGAAATCTCAATTTTTATAAAAAAAATATATAACTGTAGCCACTATTACATGTACAAGTAGCCCCTTCAGAGAAGAGGTTAAGACCTCTTGTGCCACCTATTGGAAGTAGCAATCCGAAAAGTCAATATCGATCCATTAAAGGGGTTTACATGATTTAGGATAAAAAAAAAACACCCAAATAAATTTTATTTTGCAGACGTGTTTCTGGTTATTTACCACGCAAATAGTTAAATGGCAGCTCATATCTGCATTGTGATATTCTTCTCACAACTACATTTATTTCCTCTCCAGGGTGTCATGGTTGGTATGGGTCAAAAAGACTCCTATGTTGGGGATGAAGCTCAGAGCAAGAGAGGTATCCTGACCCTTAAATACCCCATTGAACATGGTATCATCACCAACTGGGATGACATGGAAAAGATCTGGCACCACACCTTCTACAATGAACTTCGTGTAGCCCCAGAGGAACACCCCACCCTGCTTACTGAGGCTCCCCTGAACCCCAAAGCCAACCGTGAAAAGATGACACAGATCATGTTTGAGACCTTCAACGTCCCTGCAATGTATGTTGCCATCCAGGCTGTGCTGTCACTGTACGCCTCTGGCCGTACCACAGGTGAGATCCGAAATATGGACCTACATAGAATTGTATGATAATTTAGCATTTATGCAAATAGCCCCTTCAGAGAGGAAGAGGACTAGAACTTTAGTGCCATCTATTGGGGATGTAGCAATCCTAAACGTTAATATCAACCCTTGCTATGTCACTTGTAAAAAAAAAAAAAAAAACTCCATTTGCATACAAGTGTTTCGCGATGTATGCCCCTCATGAGTGCAAAAGTACCATAGTTCTGATTTGAGAAGTATCTAAACAGGGGATGTAAGGGGGAAATTTTCTTACTTGTGGAGAGTGCCGAGCTGGTGTAAGGAGACTTACAGGCCATTCAATGCTTCTCATGTAATTTAAATATGTAACTACCCTCTTACTAGAGGAAGAGGACTAGAACGACAGTGCCACCTCTTGAGGGGTAGCAATCCTAAAAGCCACTTAAGACGAATGTTTCTAAGACATAATTATGCAATTTCATGTATGTATTTATCTATATACCCTTAATAACAATCTTAAAACATCTGGACAGGTATTGTGCTGGATTCTGGAGATGGTGTCACCCACAACGTACCAATCTATGAAGGTTATGCCCTGCCCCATGCCATCCAGCGTCTGGACCTGGCTGGCCGTGACCTGACTGACTACCTCATGAAGATCCTGACTGAGAGAGGCTACTCTTTTGTCACAACTGGTAAGGATTGCTTACTTGAGAATTCAATAGACAGGAAATAATAATGTATAATTAATTTGCAAAGTATTTTATAACTTTTTTTTTTTAATAAAAGTATCGACTGCCTAATATGAACATCTTCATTTCTGGCGTTTCGCACTTTAATCACGCTTAAATTGTCCTCTTAAAGCTGAACGTGAAATTGTCCGTGACATCAAGGAAAAGCTGGCATACGTAGCTTTGGACTTTGAGAATGAGATGGCAACAGCTGCATCCTCCTCCTCTCTGGAGAAGAGCTATGAACTTCCAGACGGACAGGTTATCACCATTGGAAATGAAAGGTTCCGTTGCCCAGAAACCCTCTTCCAGCCATCCTTCATTGGTAAGAGGACAATTACATTCATCGCATCTGCATCTACGTCTAACTTGGTGTAATATTCTTTGATCTCACACGACTGCATATGATCCACCCTAGGAATGGAATCTGCAGGTATCCATGAAACCACCTACAACTCCATCATGAAGTGCGATATTGACATCCGCAAGGACCTTTATGCCAACAATGTACTCTCCGGTGGTACCACCATGTACCCTGGTATTGCTGACCGTATGCAGAAAGAAATCACAGCCTTGGCACCCAGCACCATGAAGATCAAGGTAAACATTAAATCCACATATGTATCATATTTAATGCAGGGGGGAAGAAAAGGAACGCAAATGAGCATCGTCTACTCACCAGCATGTGCTTTAATTTATAATCACAAGTGCTAATCAATAACATTTGGTAAACTTTTTTCTTTCTTTTATTAAAGATTTTTTATTATGAGCAAGCACACAAAGTGAACTTTTAGATTTTTTTGTAGACCTGGATCTGGGTATTTAAGGAAGAAAAAAAATAAAAGTTTAGTTACTGTTTAAATTTTTGGGAGTGAATACTGAAAAAACTTTAAGGAACCAGTCAGTTGATTTATGCTATCCAAACTACGGGGAGCATAAATCAGAGCCCAGCTTCATTAATGGAGCCAGGTATGTTGTTTTTTTTTCTGAAATGCTGCAGGCTTTCAGAGAAAACATAATATAAAGATCTGGCCTTGGACCAAAGGTATAGATAAAACTAGTCCTTAGCTGCTCCAGGTGATTGGTAGGTCTCTTCCGATGTACAAACAATGCGCTGGCGCTTCAGAGAAAAACATACCTGGCTGTAATCGTGCACGGGCGGCATGAATCGATTGGACAGGTTCCCTTTAAATATCAAAAGGCACCTTAGTAAAAGGTAAATGTAGTTGAAACTTTTGTGCTACTTTGTTAATGTTTTTTCTTTTGCAATGATGAATAATCCTTGGTAATTTTCTTTCCCGCAGATTATTGCACCACCTGAGCGTAAATACTCTGTCTGGATCGGAGGTTCCATCCTGGCTTCTCTCTCCACCTTCCAACAGATGTGGATCAGCAAGCAGGAATATGATGAGGCCGGTCCATCCATTGTACACAGGAAGTGCTTCTAAATTCACTACCCACCGAATTATATTTTCCTATTTCTCTAGCAATTACAGAGATCATCTCCTATTCCTACAAATAATAAACTAAACCTTTTGAATAATTTTTTGTTTGTCATTCATACTTCAGATTGTGAAAGAGATAAAAAAAAAAACTGGGCTAAATAAAGATAATAAAACTTTGGGCTTTTGAATGATTATCCAACAATATTATTGTGTAGTAACATTCAAAATCCCATCAGCAAATTAAGGGCAACAGGTTTACGGCCTTAGGGAAAAAAAGAAAATGGCTGCCAGGCAAGTGATTGGGTAGCCGATATTGGACGCAGTTGGGCATCCATCATGCACAGGAAAATACCTGATGTGTAAGATGTTTCTTATGAGCAATAGTGCTCTTCAGCTGAGATCGAATAAGCACTTTTAGCGGCACCCATGCTACATTGTACAGTACTAGCATCTAAGATAAGGCTGACCGAAGACATAAATCTGTCAAGTTCAACCTATACCTCAACGTGTTGATCCAAAAGAATGCAAAAAAAACACCCTAAGGGCTCATTTCCACATGCGAGGCACACGTCCGTATCTCGCATGTGGAAACCAAGCTCTGGCGCCGGCACCTTGGAGCGGAGCTGTGCAGCTCCATGTGTTCCAATGCAGCCGCACGCTCCGCTCTGGAGTGCTGGCTCCACAGCTTGGTTTTCACATGCGAGACACGGACGTGTGCCTCGCATGTGGAAATGAGCCCTAAGGCTAAGTGCACGCAGAGTTTTTTTTGTTGTTGTTGAATTCTTGGAGCAGAAAACTCAAATAATTTTGGAGCAGGATTTGAAGTTTTTTTTATCCAAAAACTAAACTCTGAGCGCACAGACCAATTGCCACATATTAGCGGAAATATTCCTCCTTCCCGACTCCTCGTCCATGGATCAATGTCCCATCCCAGAATCTAGTGCCCATAATTTATAATATTATAATTATAAAGAAATGCATCCAGGCCCTCTAACTTTAGTGCCACAGGAGATCCAGATTTGATCTATTCATACACCCCCTTAAAAATTGTACAAAAATGCATGTTTTAACAGTATGTACAAAACCACGAATCCACTGCACCTCAAATTCGGCAGTTTGCAAAAATATATATGAAGAGAGCAGAATATTTTTTTTTTTGTTCTCAACATCCTTCACACTGTAATAGGGTACAGATGCAAAAAAAAAAAAATGCTCAGCCTTCAGTCAAATGCAAAGATGGTAAATTCATAGCGAGATAGGACAGGATTGGTGGGTTTATTACAGGGATATCGGTAGAGAAGGACTCCTTGCCTGCAGTAATGATAATGTCCTGGACCTGAAGAGTCAAAGTCCTGGTCAACATCCGGGGTACAGATATATCTTATAAGACGACTCTGCTGAATGGAGGAGGCATTATGTCCTAACATGACACATGCTCAGGGGCAGTATAGATTGTAGGGGTCTTCAGTGGTGTGTATAGTGTATGACATATACAAAGATCGCTTATAATTATCTAATGTGTAATGTATTCTATCTCCATAGAATCACAGCTATTGGTTACAGCCACAATGATCAGTGTTTGTTCTAACTTTTAGGTCTGAATTCTGATGCTCTATAGTATCCGCTCCTCTTCTTTAATTATTGAATTATGCGATACTCTATTGTCTGATAGGGTTTGTACATGTACCCTCCAAACTGTAAAGTGATGCAGAATACGCTCGCACTATAAAACAGGGAAAAACAAATATCACACAAAATACGTCAGCATAACACTATCATATTATCATTATTCCAGAACGAAAAAATAAATGATACCCATGCCAAATAGTTACCAAGTATCATCAGCTCTCAAGACAAAAAAAAAAAAACGACAACAGCTTAGGATGTGTTCACACTAAAGTCCCAGATTCATCATTTGCTTTTTTTTTCGTATAAATATAATTTTTCTATTTTGAATTGTGGTTTTCACTGACGTTTTTTTTTTCTTTGCACCAAAATCATCAAAACACTGCATTTAATTAAAGAATTTTGTATAGAGTCCCAAATAGTTTTTTTCCTGCCTATAACAACTTTTGCAACTTTTTAGTACTGTCACTCAAAGTAAGGATCATCAAGTCACGACTTTCCTATTTTTGACACATCAAACGAAGAGAGCAATCACCGGAGAAGGACATCATGGTCTGAAGAATAGAAGGAATAAGAAGAAGACCAGCAACCTGATGGGTTGATAGTATCTAAATAACAGCGGATAAGACCATGGTGGACCTATCTAGGCTTGCACAAGATTGATCTTCCTATAGGAGCATCAAGACCTTGTCAAAAGGACTGGAGTAGACATGTGGCATTTCACGAATCTGTCTAAAATATAATAAATAAATAAGAAATAAAACCCCAAAAATTAAACCTGGAAAAAAAAGGCACAAATCGTTTAATGACTTTCTGATTTGCAACAAATTCACCAATTGAGAGATATTCATGCAAAAAAAAAAAAAAAAAAGAGAAAAACTGGCAGAAATGTAATGGTGAATCGTGGCCTGGAGTTCTGCAACCAGAAACCCTCCCACTAAAACTTGCAGTCTTTGGAATTCCTTGTTGCTTTTGCTCTAAAAAGTTGGCGAAAACAAAATTAAAAAAAACAAAACAAAAAAACAACAAAAAAAAAACAAAACAATGCGAGACCACCCTTATAAAGAATTTTAAAAAACAAATGCCGTCACATAAAATGAAAATCAATCAAGGCATTTTGAAGTCAAACAGGAATTTATTTACCGTTAAAAGGACTAATAGAGACATGAGTTACACGCATGTCCACAATAGTGCTGCATTAAACATCACCAGGTTTAAAAAAAACAACATAAAAAATACAAAAAAAAAACAAAACAAAAAACAAAACAAAACCAGAAACAAAAAAACAAACAAACAAAAAAAAATTAGATAAAAGACAATCATTTTGTCCATTAGGATCCTCCACAGTCCTCAGGTGTCAATCCACCCCCTTCGTTCAATGGCAGCAGCCAGCACACTGTGCTGAATGTGAATGGGGGGCATCTCCAAACTTTGTTCTGCGGCTCAGAATCTCGTATGTGCAGTCATCACCACAGCAGCCCGATACACTGGGAGAGGTCTCGTCTATTTCGAACCTATAAACGTAGGAATTAAAAAGAATAAATAAATAAATAAATAAAATCCAAAACGCACGTCAGATGGTGGGAGGTGAGCAATGGAAATACAGTTATCAGACTTACTGTAAAGCATCTCTGAAGAACTGGTAAGCACCGTGATTGTGTTTAAAGACTGTGAGGACAACTTTCTTCATTTGTGTGCTGCAAATAAAAATGGATTCATTCCTTTATTTAATTATTTCTTATAGAGAGTAGAAAGCAAGAAACAAGAGAAGTGAGAATCGCACTGCAGTGAGGATTATGGCTGGGGGTGCAGAAACAGTGATAACAGGTAAAGGAGCCGCTGTCCAAATTCACACTGTCACTTTGTTACCTGGACTAGTGTGAACATGCACTAAAAAAACCTTCTTTTAGCATGCAGCCAAAACCTTTACCTATAGGTCACAATAGCTGTGAGCAAGCAACAGGTCTTTTATGCCTTGTTACATTCAATGGCTGCAGATGACAAGGGACAATAGGAAGATGGAAATCTGGGAGGCTGTTCTGTCTCCCATATTGTGCCTATAGGAGACAAAGCAGGGGAGCTTGAAAACAGTGCTTTATTTTTGCTTTTGGCTTCCACTGGAGGCATACATCGAGGTGCGTATTCTTCAATGGAAGCTTCGATGTAATAAAAAAAATATTATATATATATATATATATATATATATATATATATATATATATATATATATATATATATATATATATATATATATATATACACACACAGTGCCTACAAGTAGTATTCAACCCCCTGCAGATTTAGCAGGTTTAATAAGATGCAAATAAGTTAGAGTCTTCTCCAAGTTATCTAGGTTCTTTGGGTGTCTCATGTGGACTTTAATCTTGAGCTCCTTCCACAAGTTTTCAATTGGGTTAAGGTCAGGAGACTGACTAGGCCACTGCAACACCTTGATTTTTTGCCTCTTGAACCAGGCCTTGGTTTTCTTGGCTGTGTGCTTTGGGTCGTTGTCTTGTTGGAAGATGAAATGACGACCCATCTTAACCCCTTCATGACCCAGCCTATTTTGGCCTTAATGACCTTGCCGTTTTTTGCAATTCTGACCAGTGTCCCTTTATGAGGTAATAACTCCGGAACGCTTCAACGGATCCTAGCGATTCTGAGACTGTTTTTTCATGACATATTGGGCTTCATGTTAGTGGTAAATTTAGGTCGATAATTTTTGAGTTTATTTGTGAAAAAAATGGAAATTTGGCAAAAAATTTGAAAATTTCGCAATTTTCACATTTTGAATTTTTATTCTGTTAAACCAGAGAGTTATGTGACACAAAATAGTTAATAAATAACGTTTCCCACATGTCTACTTTACATCAGCACAATTTTGGAAACAATTTTTTTTTTTGCTAGGAAGTTATAAGGGTTAAAATTTGACCAGTGATTTCTCATTTTTACAACAAAATTTACAAAACCATTTTTTTTAGGGACCACCTCACATTTGAAGTCATTTTGAGGGTTCTATATGGCTGAAAATACCCAAAAGTGACACCATTCTAAAAACTGCACCCCTCAAGGTGCTCAAAACCACATTCAAGAAGTTTATTAACCCTTCAGGTGTTTCACAGCAGCAGAAGCAACATGGAAGTAAAAAATGAACATTTAACTTTTTAGTCACAAAAATGATCTTTTAGCAACAATTTTTTTATTTTCCCAGCGGTAAAAGGAGAAACTGGACCACGGACGTTGTTGTCCAATTTGTCCTGAGTACGCTGATACCTCATATGTGGGGGTAAACCACTGTTTGGGCGCACGGCAGGGCTCGGAAAGGAAGGAGCGCCATTTGACTTTTTGAATGAAAAATTGGCTCCAATCTTTAGCGGACACCATGTCACGTTTGGAGAGCCCCCGTGTGCCTAAACATTGGAGCTCCCCCACAAGTGACCCCATTTTGGAAACTAGACCCCCCAAGGAACTTATCTAGAAGCATAGTGAGCACTTTAAACCCCCAGGTGCTTCACAAATTGATCCGTAAAAATGAAAAAGTACTTTTTTTTCACAAAAAAATTATTTTAGCCTCAATTTTTTCATTTTCACATGGGCAACAGGATAAAATGGATCCTAAATTTTGTTGGGCAATTTCTCCTGAGTACACCAATACCTCACATGTGGGGGTAAACCACTGTTTGGGCACATGGTAAGGCTCGGAAGGGAAGGAGCGCCATTTGACTTTTTGAATGAAAAATTATCTCCATCGTTAGCGGACACCATGTCGCGTTTGGAGAGCCCCTGTGTGCCTAAACATTGGAGCTCCCCTACAAGTGACCCCATTTTGGAAACTAGACCCCCCAAGGAACTTATCTAGATGCATAGTGAGCACTTACAACCCCCAGGTGCTTCACAGAAGTTTATAACGCAGAGCCGTGAAAAAAAAAAAATAATTTTTCTTTCCTCAAAAATTATTTTTAGCCCAGAATTTTTTATTTTCCCAAGGATAATAGGAGAAATTGGACCCCAAATGTTGTTGTACAGTTTGTCCTGAGTACGATGATACCCCATATGTGGGGGTAAACCACTGTTTGGGCGCACGGCAGGGCTCGGAAGGGAAGGCACGCCATTTGGCTTTTTGAATGGAAAATTAGCTCCAATCATTAGCGGACACCATGTCGCGTTTGGAGAGCCCCTGTGTGCCTAAACATTGGAGCTCCAGCACAAGTGACCCCATTTTGGAAACTAGACCTCCAAAGGAACTAATCTAGATGTGTGGTGAGCACTTTGAACCCCCAAGTGCTTCACAGAAGTTTATAACGCAGAGCCATGAAAATAAAAAATAATTTTTCTTTTCTCAAAAATGATTTTTTAGCCCACAATTTTTTATTTTCCCAAGGGTAACAGGAGAAATTGGACCCCAAAAGTTGTTGTCCAGTTTCTCCTGAGTACGCTGATACCCCATATGTGGGGGTAAACCACTGTTTGGGCACATGCCGGGGCTCGGAAGGGAAGTAGTGACGTTTTGGAATGCAGACTTTGATGGAATGGTCTGCGGGCATCATGTTACGTTTGCAGAGCCCCTGATATGCCTAAACAGTAGAAACCCCCCACAAGTGACCCCATTTTGAAAACTAGACCCCCCAAGGAACTAATCTAGATGTGTGGTGAGCACTTTCAATCCCCAAGTGCTTCACAGAAGTTTACAACGCAGAGCCGTGAAAATAAAAAATCATTTTTCTTTCCTCAAAAAAGATGTTTTAGCAAGCAATTTTTTATTTTCACAAGGGTAACAGGAGAATTTGGACCCCAATATTTGTTGCCCAGTTTGTTGTGAGTACGCTGATACCCCATATGTGGGGGTAAACCATTGTTTTGGCACACGTCGGGGTTCGGAAGGGAAGTAGTGACGTTTTGAAATGCAGACTTTGATGGAATGCTCTGCGGGCGTCAGGTTGCGTTTGCAGAGCCCCTGATGTGCCTAAACAGTAGGAACTCCCCACAAGTGACTCCATTTTGGAAACTAGACCCCCAAGGGAACTTATCTAGATGTGTGGTGAGCACTTTGAACCCCCAAGTGCTTCACAGAAGTTTATAACGCAGAGCCGTGAAAATAATAAACGTGTTTCCTTTCCTCAAAAATATTTTTTTAGCCCAGAATTTTTTATTTTTGCAAGAGTAACAGGAGAAATTGGACCCCAAAAGTTGTTGCCCAGTTTGTTGTGAGTACAGTGATACCCCATATGTGGGGGTAAACCACTGTTTGGGCGCACGTCAGGGCTCGGAAGGGAAGTAGTGACATTTGAAATGCAGACTTTGATGGAATGGTCTGCGGGCGTCACGTTGCATTTGCAGAGCCCCTGATGTGCCTAAACAGTAGAAACCCCCCACAAGTGACCCCATTTTGGAAACTAGACCCCCCAAGGAACTTATCTAGATGTGTGGTGAGCACGTTCAACCCCCAAGTGCTTCACAGAAGTTTACAACGCAGAGCCGTGAAAATAAAAAATCATTTTTCTTTCCTCAAAAAAGATGTTTTAGCAAGCAATTTTTTATTTTCACAAGGGTAACAGGAGAAATTGGGCCCCAATGTTTGTTGCCCAGTTTGTTGTGAGTACAGTGATACCCCATATGTGGGGGTAAACCACTGTTTGGGCGCACGTCAGGGCTCGGAAGGGAAGTAGTGACATTTGAAATGCAGACTTTGATGGAATGGTCTGCGGGCGTCACGTTGCATTTGCAGAGCCCCTGATGTGCCTAAACAGTAGAAACACCCCACAAGTGACCCCATTTTGGAAACTAGACCCCCCAAGGAACTTATCTAGATGTGTGGTGAGCACGTTCAACCCCCAAGTGCTTCACAGAAGTTTACAACGCAGAGCCGTGAAAATAAAAAATCATTCTTCTTTCCTCAAAAATTATGTCTTAGCAAGTAATTTTTTATTTTTGCAAGGGTAACAGGAGAAATTGGACCCCAACAGTTGTTGCCCAGTTTGTCCTGAGTACGCTGGTACCCCAAATGTGGGGGTAAACCACTGTTTGGGCACACGTCGGGGCTTGGAAGGGAGGGAGCACCATTTGACTTTTTGAATGCAAGATTGGCTGGAATCAATGGTGGCGCCATGTTGCGTTTGGAGACCCCTGATGTGCCTAAACAGTGGAAACCCCTCATTTCTAACTTCAACACTAACCCCAACACACCCCTAACCCTAATCCCAACTGTAGCCATAACCCTAATCCCAACCCTAACCCCAACACACCCCTAACCACAACCCTAACCCCAACACACCCGTAACTCTAATTCCAACCCTAGCCCTAATTCCAACCCTAACCCTAAGGGTATGTGCCCACGTAGCGGATTCGTGTGAGATTTTTCCGCACGACTTTTGAAAAATCTGCAAGTAAAAGGCACTGCGTTTTACCTGCGGATTTACAGCAGATTTCCAGTGTTTTTTTGTGCGGATTTCACCTGCGGATTCCTATTGAGGAACAGGTGTAAAACGCTGCGGAATCCGCACAAAGAATTGACATGCTGTGGAAAATACAACGCAGCGTTTCTGCACGGAATTTTCCGCATTATGGGCACAGCGGATTTGGTTTTCCATAGGTGTACACGGTACTGTAAACCTGATGGAAAACTGCTACGAATTCGCAGCGGCCAATCCGCTGCGGATCCGCGGCCGATCCGCTGCGGATCCGCGGCCGATCCGCTGCGGATCCGCGGTCGATCCGCTGCGGATCCGCGGCCGATCCGCTGCGGATCCGCGGCCGATCCGCTGCGGATCCGCGGCCGATCCGCTGCGGATCCGCGGCCGATCCGCTGCGGATCCGCTGCCAAATCCGCACATGCCATAACCCTAACCCTACCCGTAACCCTAACCCTAGTTCTAACCCTAACCCTAGTTCTAACCCTAACCCTAGTGGAAAAAAAAAATATATATATTTTCTTTATTTTATTATTGTCCCTATCTATGGGGGTGATAAAGGGGGGGGTTTATTTATTATTTTTTTTATTTTGATCGCTGTGGTAGAACCTACCACAGCGATCAAAATGTACCTGTAAGGAATCTGCCGGCCGGCGGGCGTACTGAGCATGCGCCCGCCATTTTGGAAGATGGCGGCGCCCAGCGAGGAGACGGCCGGACACCGGGAGGATCGGTAAGTATGAAGGGGTGGTGGGGGGGTGGATCTGAGCACAGGGGGGGTGATCGGAGGACGGGGGGAGCGGACAGCAGGACGGGGGAGCGGGCAGGAGCACGGGGCAGCGGAGCACAGGACGGAGGGGACCGGACCACGCACCGGAGCACTGGGGGGGCGATCGGTGGGGTGGGGGGTGGTCACTTCAGGTTTTCCAGCCATGGCCGATGATATTGCAGCATCGGCCATGGCTGGATTGTAATATTTCACCTGTTTTTTAGGTGAAATATTACAAATCGCTCTGATTGGCAGTTTCACTTTCAACAGCCAATCAGAGCGATCGTAGCCACGGGGGGGTGAAGCCACCCCCCCTGGGCTGAAGCACCACTCCCCCTGTCTCTGCAGATCGGGTAAAATGGGAGTTAACCCCTTCACCCGATCTGCAGGGACGCGATCCCTCCATGACGCATACGCTGCGTCATAGGTCGGGAAGGCACAGACTTTCATGACGCAGCGTATGCGTCAAAGGTCGGGAAGGGGTTAAGATCCTTGATGGAGGAGCGGAGGTTCTTGGCCAAAATCTCCAATTAGGCTGTGCTATCCATCTTCCCATGGATGCGGACCAGATGGCCAGGCCCCTTGGCTGAGAAACAGCCCCACAGCATGATGCTGCCACCACCATGCTTGACTGTAGGGATGGTATTCTTGGGGTCGTATGCAGTGCCATCCAGTCTCCAAACGTCACGTGTGTGGTTGGCACCAAAGATCTCGATCTTGGTCTCATCAGACCAGAGAACCTTGAACCAGTCAGTCTCAGAGTCCTCCAAGTGATCATGAGCAAACTGTAGACGAGCCTTGACATGACGCTTTGAAAGTAAAGGTACCTTATGGGCTCGTCTGGAATGGAGACCATTGCGGTGGAGTACGTTACTTATGGTATTGACTGAAACCAATGTCCCCACTGCCATGAGATCTTTCTTGTATGTATATATATATATACATACAAACAATGCCTACAAGTAGTATTCAACCCCCTGCAGATTTAGCAGGTTTACACATTTGGAATTAACTTGGCATTGTGACATTTGGACTGTAGATCAGTCTGGAAGTGTGAAATGCACTGCAGCAAAAAAGAATGTTATTTCTTTATTTTTTTTTTTAAATTGTGAAAAGTTTTTTTCAGAGGGTCATTTATTATTCAACCCCTCAACCCACCAGAATTCTGTTTGGTTCCCCTAAAGTATTAAGAAGTAGTTCAGGCACAAAGAACAATGAGCTTCACATGTTTGGATTAATTATCTCTTTTTCCAGCCTTTTCTGACTATTTAAGACCCTCCCCAAACTTGTGAACAGCACTCATACATGGTCAACATGGGAAAGACAAAGGAGCATTCCAAGGCCATCAGAGACAAGATCGTGGAGGGTCACAAGGCTGGCAAGGGGTACAAAACCCTTTCCAAGGAGTTGGGCCTACCCGTCTCCACTGTTGGGAGCATCATCCGGAAGTGGGAGGCTTATGGAACTAATGTTAGCCTTCCACGGCCTGGACAGCTTTTGAAAGTTTCCTCCCGTGCCGAGGCCAGGCTTGTCCGAAGCGTCAAGGCTAACCCAAGGACAACAAGGAAGGAGCTCCGGGAAGATCTCATGGCAGTGGGGACATTGGTTTCAGTCAATACCATAAGTAACGTACTCCACCGCAATGGTCTCCGTTCCAGACGAGCCCGTAAGGTACCTTTACTTTCAAAGCGTCATGTCAAGGCTCGTCTACAGTTTGCTCATGATCACTTGGAGGACTCTGAGACTGACTGGTTCAAGGTTCTCTGGTCTGATGATACCAAGATCGAGATCTTTGGTGCCAACCACACACGTGACGTTTGGAGACTGGATGGCACTGCATACGACCCCAAGAATACCATCCCTACAGTCAAGCATGGTGGTGGCAGCATCATGCTGTGGGGCTGTTTCTCAGCCAAGGGGCCTGGCCATCTGGTCCGCATCCATGGGAAGATGGATAGCACGGCCTACCTGGAGATTTTGGCCAAGAACCTCCGCTCCTCCATCAAGGATCTTAAGATGGGTCGTCATTTCATCTTCCAACAAGACAACGACCCAAAGCACACAGCCAAGAAAACCAAGGCCTGGTTCAAGAGGCAAAAAATCAAGGTGTTGCAGTGGCCTAGTCAGTCTCCTGACCTTAACCCAATTGAAAACTTGTGGAAGGAGCTCAAGATTAAAGTCCACATGAGACACCCAAAGAACCTAGATAACTTGGAGAAGATCTGCATGGAGGAGTGGGCCAAGATAACTCCAGAGACCTGTGCCGGCCTGATCAGGTCTTATAAAAGACGATTATTAGCTGTAATTGCAAACAAAGGTTATTCCACAAAATATTAAACCTAGGGGTTGAAGAATAATTGACCCACACTTTTATGTTTAAAATTTATAAAAATTTAACTGAGCAACAAAACTTTTTGGTTTGTAAGATTTATGCATCTGTTAATAAATCCTGCTCTTGTTTGAAGTTTGAAGGCTCTAACTTATTTGCATCTTATTAAACCTGCTAAATCTGCAGGGGGTTGAATACTACTTGTAGGCATTGTAATTGTCTAAGGGTCACTTCCGTCTGTCCTTCTGTCTGTCGCGGTTATTCGTTCGCTGATTGGTCTCGCCAGCTGCCTGTCATGGCTGCCGCGACCAATCAGCGACGTGCACAGTCCGGAAGAAAATGGCCGCTCCTTACTTCCCGCACTCACTGCCCGGCGCCCGCATACACCCCTCTGGTCAGCGCTCACACAGGGTTAATGCCGGCGGTAACGGACCGCGTTATGCCGCGGGTAACGCATTCCGTTACCGCCGCTATTAACCCTGTGTGACCAAGTTTTCACTATTGACGCAGCCTATGCAGAGTCAATAGTAAAAACATCTAATGTTAAAAATAATTTAAAAAAAAATAAAAAATCATTATATACTCACCTTCCGCCGCCTTTCCCCCTCCTCGCGATGCTCCGGCTGGTCCATGTAAGCAGAACGATCCAGGCCCAAGGATGGTCTGCCAGAAGGACCTTCCATGACGTCACGGTCATGTGACCGCGGCGTGATCACAGGCCCTGCGAGAAGGACCTTCCATGACGTCGCTGTCACATGACCGTGACATCATGGAAGGTCCTTCTCGCAGGGCCTGTGATCATGTCGCGGTCACATGACCGTGACGTCATGGAAGGTCCTTCTGGCAGACCATCCTGGGACCGGAAGCTGCCGCTTGCGGTCGTCACGGTCATGTGACCGCGACGTCATCACAGGTCCTGCGCGAGAAGGACCTGCCATGACGTCACGGTCATGTGACCGCGACGTCATCACACCCTGGGACTGGAATCACGCACCACGCACAAGCCCAGGACTTCAACGGGCCTTCGGAGGGTGAGTATATGTTTATTTTTTATTTTACCTCTGTGGCTTTGTGCTGTATACTCCGTTCCTGGGCAATAAACTACGTAGCTGGGCAATATGCTACGTACGTGGCTGGGCAATATACTACAAGGCTGTGCAATATACTACGTGGGCTGTGCAATATACTACGTGGCTGTGCTGTATACTACGTGGCTGGGCAATATATTACGTTGGCTGTGCTGTATACAACGTGGCTGGGCAATATACTAAGTGGCTGGGCAATATACTACGTCACTCGGCAATATACTACGTGGGCTGTGCAATATACTACGTGGCCGTGCAATATACTACGTGGACATGCATATTCTAGAATACCCGATGCGTTAGAATCGGGCCACCATCTAGTATATATGTGTGTGTGTGTGTGTGTGTGTGTGTGTGTGTGTGTGTGTGTGTGTGTGTATGTATATATATATTATATACACATACACACACACACACACATACAGTACAGACCAAAAGTCTGGACACCTCACTTTTTTTCTGTATTTTCATGACTATGAAAATTATACAGTCACACTGAGGGAATCAAAACTATGAATTAACACATGTGGAGTTATATACTTAACAAAAATAAAATTAGACTTACCGGTAATTCAGTTTCTAGGAACCTTACACGACAGCATAGCATAGGAGGATGTCTCCATGCCCTAATGGGGGACAGGAAGCATGAGAGGTTAAAAGCCCCTCCTACCTCCCATTCACCAGTGACTACCATAGCACTAGCTACCTTAATGAACCCAGGATTTATCCAAGGAAAGGGAGGGAATTAGTGCTGTTGTGGAAGGTTCCTAGAAACCGAATTACCGGTAAGTCTAATTCTATTTTCTCTAGTCACCTTCCACGACAGCATAGGAGGAGTACCAATCAATTCTGCACTAGGAGGGATAATGGCCTGGAGAACTTTCCAGCCAAAGACTAGATCCCTATTGGTCAATAAGTCCAATCTGTAGTGTTTGGTAAAGGTATGAGGTGAAGACCATGTTGCGGCCCTGCAGATCTGCTCGATGGAAGCGCCTGCTCATTCTGCCCATGAAACTGAAGTAGATCTTGTAGAGTGGGCCTTGACCCCGATTGGAGGTGTCAAGTTCTGGGCCAGATAGGTTTCATGTATGGCCCTCTTGATCCAACTAGATATAGTACTTTTTGCCACCTTCCTCCCCTTATTCTGACCTGACAGATGGACAAACAAGTTTTGATCAACTCTGAAAGAGTTAGTTTGTTCAAGGTAGTGTAGAATAGTTCGTTTAACATCAAGAGTATGGAACTCTTCTTCTTTTGGGTTTGCCGGATTCTGGCAGAAGGAAGGAAGAATAATGTTCTGAGACCGGTGAAAATCAGACACCACTTTCGGCAGAAAAGATGGATCAAGACGGAGAATTATAGAGTCATCTGTAATTAACAAATAGTGTTCTCTAACCGATAAGGCTTGCAGCTCCCCCACATATCTTGCTGTGGTAATCGCTACCAGAAAGGCAGCCTTGTATGACAGGAATTGAGAAGAACAGGAAGTCAAGGACTCAAATGGTGCTTGTGTGAGCCCCCTGAGGACTAGATTTAAGTCCCATGAGGGTACCATGGGTTGTTTTCTGGGCTGCGATTTTAGAGCGGATACCATAAATCTTCTGATCCAACGGTGGTTGGCCAGGTCCTGGTCAAAAACAGCGCTGAGAGCGGAAACCTGAACCTTTAGTGTGCTGGGTCTAAGGCCTAACTCTAACCTACACTGAAGGAAGTCCAATATTTGCAATATATTTGGATGGAGTGGATCTGGATTATTAGGTAGACAAAGAGGAGAATGTTTTCCACACTTTACTGTAGATTGCATTAGTAACAGGCTTCCTGGACCTTTGCAAAGTAGAAATTACAGCATCCGACAGCCCTCTAGCACTTAGGACCTGGGCCTCAGTAACCAGGCCGCTAGGTTCAACTTTTGGAGAATCTGATGTTGGAAGGGCCCCTGAAGGAGAAGATCGCTTCTGCTGGCAGATGGACTGATCCGTCTATCTGTAGTTCGGATCGTAGTTCAGATTGAACCAGCTGCTTTTCGGCCATACTGGAGCCACTAGGATGGTCGGCACCTGTTCTTCTCGGATCTTCCGAAGGGTTTTCGCCAATATTGGGATTGGCGGGAAGGCGTCGGCTAATTGGAAATTCCATGGCTGGACAAGAGCATCCACTCCTTTGGCACGGTCCCTGGGATTCAGGGAAAAAAAAAGGTTTGGACTTGTGTATTTTGGTTTGAGGCGAAAAAATCGACTTCTGGCAGACCCCATCTGTCTACCAACATCCTGAAGACTCTTTTGTTCAGGCTCCATTCTCCTGGTTGAATGTCAGGGCGACTAAGTAAATCCGCCTGCAGGTTGGAAGACCCCTTCAAGTGGACGGCTGTGATGGAGAGAAGGTGCTTTTCGGCCCAACAGAATATTCGGTTTCAGATGCTTCTTAGGCTGTTGAACCTTGAACTCCCCTGGTGCCTGAGGTGAGCAACAGTAGTCGTGCTGTCCGAATAAACTTTGACATGACTTCCCGATATTAGGCCGTCTGCAGCTAGGAGAGCCTCCTCCACTGCTTTCAACTCCCTGGAGTTGGAGGATCTGGCGCTCGTTGCCTGATTCCAGTGTCCCTGCAAAGGAGTATGCAATATTACGGCCCTCCAGCCACGTTTGCTGGCGTCGGTTGTAATTATTACAAGGGGGGATTGTGACCAGCTCACACCCCTGCGGATATTCCTGGGGTTCAACCACCACGCTAGGGATGCCTACACGCGCCTCAGAGTTTGTACTCTTTTGTTTAGAGATTTCAGTCCCAGTTTGCGAGAATGTGGGCTTGAAGGACTCTGGAATGGGCCTGAGCCCAGGACACCGACTGAATACAGGCCGTCATGGAGCCTAGGACCGACATGCTTTTCCGTAGAGTCGGAGATCTGTCTTCTCGGAGATCTATAACCTTTTCTATTATAGCCTGGCAATGATCTTCCGGGAGAAACGATTTGTTTCACTGAGTTTAACAGAACCCCCAGAAACCTCCTTGATTCGGGAGGTTGTAGCTGGGACTTCCTCAGATTTGGGAGCCACCCCAAGGTTCTGAGAATGTCGAGAGTTTTTGAAACATGATTGCCGAGAGTCTGAGTCGAGGGGGCTATAGGTAGCAGATCGTCCAGGTAAGGAACAATACAGACTCCCTGTCTCCGGATATGTGACACCGCCTCTGCGATTATCCTGGAGAATACTCTTGGCGCTGAAGAAATGCCGAATGGGAGCACGTTGAATTGGAAGTGACTTACATGTTGGTTGTACTGTATTGCAAATCTGAGATATTTCTTGTGACGGGGATGAATCGGCAAGTGAAAGTACGCATCCTTTAGGTCGATGATTGCCATCAAATTTTTTTGACCTATCAGGGGAATAGCAGATTTCACTGATTCCATTTTCAATCTGCGGTATAGAATATGACGATTGAGATCTTTTAGATTTATTATGACTCGCGCCTCCCCTGATAGTTTCTTTAGCAGGACGAGACGAGAGTAATGGCCTGAACCCCATTCCTCAGGGGGGGGGGGGGGTACTGGGGAGATTGCATTTGATTTTAAGAGATCCCCAAGGCCTGTCATCATCATTGTATGTGCTCCCTGGGATGTCGAGGAGGTAATTCTCA
The DNA here is from genome assembly GCF_051348905.1 of Ranitomeya variabilis. Taxonomy (NCBI): domain Eukaryota; kingdom Metazoa; phylum Chordata; class Amphibia; order Anura; family Dendrobatidae; genus Ranitomeya; species Ranitomeya variabilis. The sequence continues at coordinate 467,178,651 of NC_135233.1, forward strand.
GATTCCGAGGGGGGAAGATATGAATTCTATGAGAAGGCCCTCTTGAATAACTGAGAACCCACTGGCAATTGGTAACGGCCCGCCAATGGTGGATGAAATTTGCGAGCCTCCCCCCCCCACCAGGACGGAGTAATCTGTCCTGCTGCTGAGGAATGAGGATATTTTTTCCTTTGCCCTTAGCATAGCTCCATCTCCCGGTTTTCCCTTTACCTCTTGTTTGAGGGGTATTAGATTGGGAGGCATGAAAAAAATGTTTTCTGACCGGCTTTTGTTCTGGAAGGGCCTTTTTTCTACCTGTGGCCTTTTCCAGAATTTCATCTAGAGCGGGACCAAAAAGATAAAATCGCCCTTAAAAGGAATTGAGCACAGCTTAATTTTTGAAGTAATGTCGCCGCTCCACATCTTGAGCCAGAGGGCTCTACGGGCAGAATTAGATTGGACTAAGGATCTGGCCGCAATTCTAATAGACTCCATAGAGGCGTCCGCTAAAAAAGCTGAGGCCTTTTGGAGCATGTGAAGAGAGTCCAATAGTTCCCCTCTCGAGGTACCCTGAGGAATATGTTTCTCCAGCTCATCCATCCATTGAGAGAGGGCTCTGGCAACACAGGTGGCAGCAATATTGGATTTTAACCCCGAGGTAGATGTTTCCCATGACTTCTTCAATAAACTTTCCATTTTTCTACCTAAAGGATCCCTCAACTGTGAGGAGTCCTCAAGGGGGAGAGAGGTTTTATTTGCTACTCTCACCACCTGTATGTCTACTTTAGGTATATCCCATGAAGGAGAACCCGCTTCTAAGGGAAACCTGTGTTTCATTTCAGAGGGGGTGGATAGGCGTTTCTCCAGGAGCTCCCACTCCTGAGATATTAAATCTAGGATATTTTTATGCACCGGGAACCCCATCTGTCTCTCCGATTTCAATCCTCCAAACATTTCGTCCTGTATAGATTGAGGAACAGATTCCTCTTGTAACCCCATTGTGTTACATACAGCCTCTACTAGCTCATCAATATAATCAGAAGAGAAAAAATATTTTCTCGCTTCCGCAAATTTAGAAGTCAAAGATTCACCCCATCTCTCTGAAGAGGATGAATAAGAGTGATCAGACTCAGAGCCCGAGTCCTCAAATTGTATTTTCCTTTTTTTAGAAGGAGATGGACCCTGCAGCGGAGGTGGAGGCGGCTAAAGAGGATTGTACTTCATGCTTGACTAGGGCACGGATTTCATCAAGGAGGGAAGGCTGTTCGGCTCTGAAAACTTTATCCGTGCACTCCTGACAGCTTCTTCTCCCATAGAGAGGGAAGCTTCAGATTGCGCATTATGACGTCTTTTTAGCCGGGATTTTCTGGGCAGACTTGTCTCCCTGAAAAAGAGGGAGAGTGGAGTAAGAAAACAGGAGGGCCTTACTATCCCTGGGCTCGGACCCACCCCGCAACAGACTTACTGGAGCAGGGGCAGCGCTGGGCTCTGCAGATGCAGGGCAGGAAGCACCCTCCATTCTGACAGGGATTAGTCTTACCTGGAGGTGTCTTCAGGCTGGTTTATATAGAAAAAAAACCCAGCCCCCAGCGCAGCTGAAGCAGGTTCCCCTCCTCCTCCCAGAGTCCTAGAGCAGGCCTCCACGTGGAACGGCGTGCTCTCTGCGACGTTGGAGGTCCGGAGGCCGTAGGAGGCAGAAAATCCAGGAAGTGTATGCGTTCCAGCAAGTGGAACGCAGGACCGGAAGTGACGCGCGCGCAGCGATGACGTCACTTCCAGGACGCCGAACACCGCAGCAGGAGAGGAAAAGGCAGTGAGCTCATCGAGGCCACCGCTGGGGATCACTGGCCCGCTTTACCCCAACAGAGGCGCAGGTGGGCCAGGAACATCCGAATCACAGGGAGACGGGAGCAGTAGAATAAGGAGGAAGGCACAGCCCACGACCACCACTGCCCGGCAGGAAAAATCAGGTACACTGCAGTCGCCAGCCACGCAGCATACGAAAACCTCTCCATGCCCCATGGGGGACAGGAAAGACACTGGCGAATGGAAGGTAGGAGGGGCCTTTTAACCTCTTGTGCTTCCTGTCCCCCATTAGGGAATGGAGTCATCCTCCTATGCTATGCTGTCGTGGAAGGGGACTAGAGAAAAAGTGTGAAACAACTGAAATTATGTCTTATATTCTAGGTCCTTCAAAGTAGCCACCTTTTGCTTTAATGACTGCTTCGCACACTCTTGTCATTCTCTTGATGAGCTTCAAGAGGTAGTCACCAAAAATGGTCTTCCAACAATCTTGAAGGAGTTCCCAGAGATGCTTAGCATTTGTTGACCCTTTTGCCTTCACTCTGCGGTCCAGTTCACCCCAAACTATCTCGAATGGGTTCAGGTCTGGTGACTGTGGAGGCCAGGTCATCTGGCGTAGCACCCCATTACTCCTTCTTGGTCAAATAGCCCTTACACAGCCTGTGTGTGTTTGGGGTCATTGTCCTGTTGAAAAATAAATGATGGTCCAATTAAACGCAAACCGGATGGAATAGCATGCCGCTGCAAGATGCTGTGGTAGCCATGATGGTTCAGTATGCCTTCAATTTTGAATAAATCCCCAACAGTGTCACCAGCAAAGCACCCCCACACCATCACACCTCCTCCTCCATGCTTCACGGTGGGAACCAGGCATGTAGAGTCCATCCGTTCACCTTTTCTGCGTCGCACAAAGACACGGTGGTTGGAACCAAAGATCTCAAATTTGGACCAAAATAAACCAAAGCACAGATTTCCACTGGTCTAATGCCCATTCCTTGTATTCTTTAGCCCAAACAAGTCTCTTCTGCTTGTTGCCTGTCCTTAGCAGTGGCTTACTAACAGCTGTTTTACCATGAAGGCCTGCTGCACAAAGTCTCCTCTTAACAGTTGTTGTAGAGATGTGCCTGCTGCTAGACCTCTGTGTGGCACTGACCTGGTCTCTAATCTAAGCTGCTGTTAACCTGCGATTTCTGAGGCTGGTGACTCGGATAAACTTATCCTCAGAAGCAGAGGTGACTCTTGGTCTTCCTTTCCTGGGGCGGTCCTCATGTGAGCCAGTTTCTTTGTAGCGCTTGATGGTTTTTGCCACTGCACTTGGGGACACTTTCAAAGATTTCCTAATTTTTCAGACTGTCTGACCTTCATTGCTTAAAGTAATGATGGCCACTCGTTTTTCTTTACTTAGCTGCTTTTTTCCTGCCATAATACAAATTATAACAGTCTATTCAGTAGGACTATCAGCTGTGTATCCACCAGGCTTCTGCACAACACAACTGATGGTCCCAACCCCATTTATAAGGCAAGAAATCCCACTTACTAAACCAGACAGGGCACACCTGTGAAGTGAAAACCCGGTGACTACCTCTTGAAGCTCATCAAGAGAATGCCAAGAGTGTGCAAATCATCAAAGCAAAAGGTGGGTACTTTGAAGAACCTAAAATATAAGACATAATTTCAGTTGTTTTCACACTTTTTTGTTAAGTATATAATGCCACATGTGTTAATTCATATTTTTGATGTCTCCAGTGTGAATGTACAATTTTCATAGTCATGAAAAATCTTTAAATGAGAAGGTGTGTCCAAACTTTTGGTCTGTATATATATAATATATATATATATATATATATATATATATATATATATATATATATATATATATATATATACACGGATATCTCTGACAAGATATATTACAAAATTCATTCTTTTCACATGTACTATTGATTAATTAAACAATAACCGTTATTTTATAACTGTTGCTAGAACCCTTCTAACTTTAGAAATAAGATTCAATACTTTAGAGAGGTGGAAATGAGTCACCATGTTCCTACTGACAGACACTACATGGTCCTATTTAGAAATGTCTTTGTAAGACGCATTGGCAGTGATTTATGTTTTAACAAAACTCTCTATATGTGGAGCAGAAATGAGCTAGACAAACAATAAGTAAACAAATGTTAGCTTTTTCTTTCTTTCTATATCTGTATATTATGAGAATAAAGCACATTTATGGAAAGGTGCTTATCTATCAAACTCACCTATTTGCCATCAATTGCAAAATCTGTACCAGGAATTTTCCTACTCCTTTCCTGCGGACACGGATTTCTAACTGGACCTCATAACTGGAAAAGAAAAATTGCATGAAACATTTGAAAAGAGGTTATGCTGTCATACAATTTATATGTACACAAAAAAAAGAAGGAGGTGCCCTGCGGCACCTGGCAGCTGCCTCTATATATTGAGTAGTGCTACGTTCTGTAGCTATGTTCCATGTGTTCAAATTGGTGCACTTTGCATCTAATCAGTAGGGATCCAGGTGTCTGACCACTAAAGATCTGAAAATGTCAATTTCAATGAAAAAAATCAACCCCTTTATAGCGAACCTGTTACCTAATTCATGCTGCAAGCAGCATAAATCAGAGCATCCAGGTTTTTTTCTCTGAATTGCTGTGGTGTTTTACAGAATATTTAGTTAGAAAATCAATCTGAGAACTATAGCCAAAGTCTACACAAGTCCGGTTCCACCCCCAGCCGATGCTGCTACAGGTGATGGACACCTGTGATTGCTTACTGAAAAGTCAAAAGTTTACTTACACTAAGATTACTATGCCTTTAAAGAATTCTGGACTTTCCCTATGATGATGTAATGTGTTTGGAAGCTTCTGATAGGTGTGTTTTTTGGCAACATCTGAGTTAATTAGAGACACACCAGTGGATGTATTTTAATGCTGCACACCTGAAACACACTGCTTCTTTGTGTAGCATCATGGGGAAGTCTCAAGAAATCAGCCAAGTTATCAGGAAGAGTATTGTGGTCTTGCACAAGTCTGGCTCATCCTTGGGTAGAATTTCAAGATACCTGAAAGTGCCTCGTTCATCTGTAGAAACAATTATACGCAAGTACAAACAAGATGAGCCATCATACCGCTCAGGAAGGAGATGAGTTCTGTGTCCCAGAGATGAACGTTCTTTGGTCCAATGTGTGCATATCAACCCAAGGACAAAAGCAAAAGACCTTGTGAAGGTGATGGTGGAAACTGGCAAGATTGTGTCAATATCCATAGTGAAATGAGTACTGTACCAACATGGGCTGAAAGGCCACTCTGCCAGGAAGAAGCCATTACTCCAAGAGAAACACAAAAACAGGATTTTTGGATGCTTACCGTAAAATCTGTTTCTTGGAGCCTCCATTGGGGGACACAGGAACCATGGGTGTATGCTGCTGCCACTAGGAGGCTGACACTATGCAAATAAAAAAGTTAGCTCCTCCTCTGCAGTGTACACCCCACCGACTGGCATTATACTCTTCAGTTAGTTAGTGAGAAAGCAGTAGGAAAAAAATAACAAGGTTGAAAAACCATAACCACAAACTTGAGAACTGTAAACGTGATAACAGTCAAACGTGAAAAACAATCACAGAACATAGAACAACAGAAACATTGGGAGGGAGCTGTGTCCCCCAAAGGAGGCTCCAAGAAACAGATTTTACGGTAAGCAACCAAAAATCCTGTTTTCTTTCTCGCCTCTCATTGGGGGACACAGGAACCATGGGACGTCCCAAAGCAGTCCCAGGGGCTGGAAAAAACAGACTTCCATCAGGTCAGAGGACTCACCACTGCCGCCTGCAAGATCCTTCTGCCTAGGCTGGCATCCGCCGAAGCGTAGGTATGGACCTTGTAAAATTTGGCGAACGTGTGGATGGAAGACCAGGTTGCCGCTTTGCAAAGCTGTAGGGCGGAAGCCCTGTGGTGCACCGCCCAGGAGGCGCCGACTGCCCGGGTAGAGTGAGCCTTGATCCCAGGAGGAGGCACTCCGTTCTTGACCCGGTAAGCCTCCAGAATAGCCGTTCTGATCCAGCGAGCAATAGTCGCCTTAGAAGCCGGTTGGCCTCTGCGCGAGCCATCAGGAACGACGAAAAGAGAATCCGTCTTCCGGAAAGTGGACGTTCTATCCAGATAGATCTTCACTGCCCTGACGAGGTCCAGCTTGTTCAACGATCGCTCCAGAGGATGAGTCGGAGCTGGACAAAAAGAAGGCAGAACGATGTCCTCGTTGAGGTGGAAGGTGGAAACCACCTTAGGAAGAAAAGAAGGCGGAGGCCTGAGGACCACCTTGTCCTGGTGGATGACCAAGAACGGAGGATGGCAAGACAGGGCCGCCAGCTCGGAAACGCGGCGGATAGAAGTGATGGCCACCAGAAAGGCCACCTTCCAAGATAGAACTGACAGGGGAACCTCCCTGAGAGGCTCAAAGGGGGAAACCCTCAGAACGTCCAGTACCAGGTTTAAATCCCATGTATCCACAGGGGCCCTGTACGGAGGGACCGCGTGGGCTACTCCTTGAAGGAAGGTCTTAACCTGTGGTCGGGAAGCTAAAGTCTTCTGAAAAAGGATGGAAAGCACAGAAACCTGGCCCTTTAGGGAACTAAGAGCAAGGCCCGAATCCAGTCCTGCCTGAAGGAAGGCCAAGATGGAAGGCAGGGAAAAGGACATAGATGAAATGCGGTTGGACTCGCACCAACGGAAGTAAGCCTTCCAGGTACGATAGTAGATCCTGGAAGACGAAGGCTTCCGAGCCAGAATCATGGTGTGAATCACCTGGGCCGAAAGGCCGGACGCTCTTAGAACTGCAGTCTTAACAACCACGCCGTTAAACTGAGCGACCGAGAATTCGGGTGGCAGATCGGACCCTGAGACAGCAGATTGGGCCTGTCGGGAAGGCGCCAAGGAGTGTCCGCGAGAAGAATGACGAGCTCCGCGAACCAAGCTCTCCTGGGCCAATCCGGGGCGATCAGAATGACCGGCACCCCTTCCACTTTGATCTTTTTTAACAGTTTGGGAAGTAATGGAAGGGGTGGGAACAGGTAGGGCAGCACGAACTGTGACCAAGGAATGGCCAGAGCGTCGACGCCCACTGCGAGAGGATCACGAGACCTGGAGACGAACTGCGGAACCTTCCTGTTCATTCGAGACGCCGTGAGGTCCATGTCCGGAGTCCCCCATCGAAGACAAATCTGAAGGAAGACCTCCGGATGTAAGGACCCTTCCCCTGCCGCGAGACCCTCGCGGCTGAGGAAGTCGGCGGCCCAATTGTCCACGCCGGGAATATGCACTGCGGATATCACCGGAACCGTTGCCTCTGCCCAGAGGAGGATCTTGGATACCTCGGCCAAGGCGCACCGAGTCCCCCCCTGATGGTTGACATATGCCACCGCCGTGGCATTGTCCGTCTGGATTCGGGTAGGAAGGCCCCTGAGAATCCTTTCCCAGTGACGAAGGGACAGAAAAATAGCCCGGATCTCGAGGACATTGATCGGCAAGGTTGACTCTTGCGCCGACCAGCGGCCCTGTACAGTCAGGTGGCGAAACACTGCACGCCAGCCAAGCAGGCTGGCATCCGTCGTCACCACTTGCCAGTGAACTGGAAGGAAGGACCTGCCCTGGAAGACGAGAGGTGACGTGAGCCACCAGTTGAGAGACCGTTTGACCCGGGGAGAGTCGGATCGGACGATCCAGGGAGAAGACAGACCTGTTCCACTGAGACAGGATGGCTTGCTGAAGAGGTCGGGAGTGAAATTGGGCGAAGGGAATCGCTTCCAATGTTGCTACCATCCGCCCCAAAAACTTCATGGCCGATCGGAAGGAGGGAGACCGAGGGCCCTGGAGCACGCGTATGTCCCGACGAAGAATGGATCTTGTCTTCGGGAAGAAAGACCTTGGTCTGACGAGTGTCAAAGAGCATGCCCAGAAAGATGATGCGCTGAGAAGGAATAAGGCAGGACTTCTTCCGGTTGACCAGCCACCCGAAACGGGCTAGGGTGTCGAGAACGATGGACAGGCTTTCGTGGGTCTGAGAAAAGGACGGAGCCTTGATGAGGATGTCATCGAGGTATGGAAACAGAACCAGACCTCTGACCCTCAAGATGGCAATCAGTGCCGCCATGATTTTCGTGAAGACTCTTGGGGCGGTTGCAAGACCGAATGGCAGGGCGACGAACTGAAAGTGTTCCTGGAGCACCGCAAAGCGCAGGAATCGGTGATGTCCGGGGAATATCGGGACATGGAGGTAGGCATCCTGAATGTCTATGGAACACAAATTCCTGAGCCTCCATGGAAGCAATTACCGAACGAAGGGATTCCATCCTGAAGTGCTTCAGACGAACTCTCCTGTTCAGTAATTTGAGGTCCAGAATGGGTCGAACCTTGCCGTCTTTCTTCGGTACCACAAAAAGGTTTGAATAGAAACCTGTGAACCGTTCTTTTTCTGGGACGGGAACGATTACCCCAGCTTTGAGGAGAGACGCGATGGCTGCAAAGAAACCCGGAGCTAGAGCGGGGTCTCTTGGAGGTCGGGATTCAAAGAAACGATCTCGGGGTCGTGAAACGAACTCTATCTTGTATCCCGAGGATACCACTTCCCTGACCCATGCGTCCTCTACCGAGGAGATCCAGACGTCCCTGAGGAAGAGGAGATGGCCGCCCAGCCTGGGAGGTGGGCTGACTACTAGCCGAGAGTCATGCCGAGGTGGTTCTTCCAGTCCTGGACCTGGAGGATCTACCCTGGGAGTAGCGGGGACGCCAGGAAGGAGTGGGCCTAAAGGATACCGTCTTCTTCTCTTGACGGGCTTGTGGCCTCTGTTGCTGTTGGGAGAAGGAATTTGATGCCGCGAAGCGCCGAAAAGACCGAAATTGACGTCTAGGAGGAGGGCGTCGAGGCTTGGCCTGGGGAAGAAGGGAACTCGTGCCCCCTGTAGCGTCCTTAATGATTTGGTCTAGCTTAGAACCAAAGAGACGAGACCCCTGAAAAGGCAGGCTGGTAAGGGACTTTTTAGAAGACAAATCCGCCTGCCAGGCCTTAAGCCAAACAGTTCGGTGGATGGCAACCGCGTTGCTGTACGCCTGAGCCGCACAAGACGCGGCGTCCAGGGAGGCGGAGACCAGATATTCCCCCGCGTGAGAAATCTGGTTGGCAAGTTCCGCCAGCTGTCCGGATGGAACCCCGTCCAGAATGCCCTGATGGAGCTGTTTGGCCCATTTGGAAATGGATTTTGAAACCCAAGTGGAAGCAAAGGCCGGGCAAAGACTAGCTGAAGCCGCTTCAAAGCCTGATTTCGCAAAAGATTCTAGGACTCTATCGTTAGAATCCTTCAGAGATGCTCCGTCAGACAGTGGGAGGACTGTGTTGGTGGACAGTCTGGAAACTGGAGGGTCCACCGAAGGGGAGACAGTCCAATTAGCGGTGAGCTCCGGAGAAAAAGGATATAAAACGCCAGGTCGCTTTCCTCTCTGAAAGCGTCTGGTCCTCTCTTTCTCTGGTCATAATCTCCTCGAATTCCGGGTGAGGAGCGAAAAACTTGGAAGGTGGTTTAGCCCGTCTAAACGAAACCGCCTGATCTGCGGGTTCCGTAGAGGACTCCTTGATGCCACAGGTTAGATTTATCGCTCCAATGAGATTCTGAACCATATCCCTCATGGTAGCGATTTGGTTCGAATCCAGCTCCGAAACATCCTCCGAAGGCGCATCAGAGAACGCCTCGCCTGACTCAGGGGAGGAGGATTGGGAGGACGCCGACCGCAGAGGAGGACCGAGTGGCGAGATGGACTAAGAAGAGGACTCAGACCGTCGTTCCTGTCTGGACCTTTTGCGGCTAGCCATGGAGGGTTCAGACGGAGCTTCCTGCGACCCGCTGGCTACTGCGGGGGTCTGCAGGGGTAACCGATCCAGCACGGACACCAAAGTTTGAGACACCCGAGTTAGGTCGGCCACCGATTGTGACAGAGAGGAAGCCCAGCCTGGGATGGGGGTATCACTCTCGGGCGGATCGGCCGGGGGATCCTGGGCGGTGGGAACAATCGGGTTGCTGCAGGCCTGACAGAGCGGAGAGGACTGACCTGAGGGAAGTTTGCTGTTACAGGACGAACATGCAAAGTACTTGACAAAGGTAGAAGAGGAAGAAGTAGGAGGACGAGAGCGACCCCCTTTAGAGTTAGACATGTTGGAGAGGTCCCTGAAGAAAATGCCAGTGGATTAGGGGACAGTGGGACAGAGGGGGGTGTCAGTCTGCAGTGCAGAGCTACTCACGGCAGACGAGAAAACAGATAACAGGATACTGCCGGCCTGGATGTCCCGCTTGCGTGGATCTCCGGAGAAAAAAAAAGTGGAGCTCCTGCCCTGCGACCTCTGGTGCTGCAATCCGCGCCGATTGCTTGTGAAGAAAGCGCTCTGCAGAGCTTTTGACAAAAAGTGCGGGACACGTGTGGAAAAAAAGCCCGCCCGAAGAAACCAGAAGTGGAGGGGCGCGGTACCGGAAGTAGGCCCCGGCAGAAGCCGGGACCTAAATTAGAGGCCGGTGCGCCGGAAGAAGGCGGCCACGGCCCCGGAACAGTGTGCCGCAGAGTAGTGCAGCAGCCTGCCAGGGCCGCCCGAGGGAACGAAGAGTCGGGTCGCAGCGCCGGAAGTAGGCCCCGGCCGGGACCTAAATTAGAGGCTGGCGCTGCCGGAGAAGAGAGCCGCGGCGCCGGAGCAGTACACCGCAAGGACAAAGCAGCGCGGCAGCCTGCCAAGGCCGCCGCGCAGGAACAGAAACGCAATGTGGCCGCCGAGCAGTGCGGCCGCAGGGGGACGCGGCGCGGCAGACTGTCGCGCTGAAAGTGGGGACATTGTGGCCGCCGAGCAGAGCGGCTGTAGACAGAGCACTGTGGCCGAAGAAGAGACAGAACCAGCGTCCCTAGCCTGCCATCACCGCAGCTCAGAAGGGAGCGCGCCACCGGCTGCGATGCTACTCTGGGATCCCTAAAATAAAAGATCTTGGAAAAGGGAGAGGAAAATACTCACCTAAACATCCCACGCCGTTACTAACCTGAGGGGAATGAGACGTCCATGGAGCTGGTGTTGGACGTCCTCGTCACCTCCAACCGACAGGCTCTGGTGGGCGAGTGGGTGGGGGACGGAGCCAGGACCGGACTTCTGAGCACGCTTGTGTGCTAGGATCTTGGTCCTGGAGAGGGATCTATGAGGATACGGGGTGGCAGTACACGCCGTACTCATAGTCCGCTATGAGGGACTACAGGTGTGACTGTTCACCCTGTATCCCTTCCGGAAAACCTGAAAAGAAACGACGCACATTGAGGTAGATAAGGTTCTAATGAAAGACCCGTGTCCGCCTCCTACTGACACTAAGCTAAACTGAAGAGTATAATGCCAGTCGGTGGGGTGTACACTGCAGAGGAGGAGCTAACTTTTTTATTTGCATAGTGTCAGCCTCCTAGTGGCAGCAGCATACACCCATGGTTCCTGTATGCCCCCAATGAGAGGCGATAAAGAAAAAGCCAGATTAATGTTTGCAAATGCACACAAGAACAAAGGTCTTAATTTTGGAGACATGAACTGTGGTCTGATGAAACTAAAATTGAACTTTTTGGGCATAATGACCATCATTATGTTTGGAGGAAAAAGGGAGAAGCTTGGAAGCCTAAGTACACCATCCCAACTGTGAAACATGGGGGAGGCAGCATCAGGTTGTGGGGTTGTTTTGCTGCAGGAGAGACTGGTGCAGTTCACAAAATAGATGATATCATGAGAAAAGAAGATTATGTGGCAACGCTGAAGCAACATCTCAAGACATCAGCCAGGAAGTTAAAGCTTGGGTGGAAATGGTTCTTCCAAACGGACAATGACCCGAAGCATGCTGCCAAAATGGTAACCAAGTGGCCTAAGGATAACAAAGTCAATGTTTTGGAGTGACCATCACAAAGCCCTGATCTCAATTATATTGAAAATTTATGGGAAAACCTGAAAAGGCCGCTGCGAGCAAGGCGACCTACAAACCTGAATCAGTTACACCAGTTTTGTCAGGAGGAATGGGCCCAAATTCCAACCAACAATTGTGAGAAGCTTGTGGAAGGATACCCCAAACATTTGACCCAAGTCATTCAGTTTAGGGGCAATGGTACCAAAGACTAATGAAATGTATGTAAACTTTTGACTTTGCAGTAAGTAATAAAAATGCCTTAGTACATTCTCTATCATTAATTTGGCATTTGGCAAATAATACTAATGGTACCTAAAACAGGAAAGGTTTATTCTGATTTCATATCAGATAATGAGAAAAACATGCAGATGTGTCTTAATATAGAGTGTATGGAAACTTCTGGTTTCAACTGTATGTACAAACAGTGTACTAAAAAACTTTACCTTTTTTCCAAATATACAGTCATGGCTGAAAATGTTGTCACCCTTGAGATTGTTCCAGAAAATGAAGTATTTCTCCTAGACAATTAGTGCAATTACACATATTTATTTCCTCTGTGTGTATTGGAACACCACAAAAAAAAAAAAAAAAAAAAAAAAGGCAAATTGGACACAATTTCACACATAACTCCAAGAATGAGCTGGACAAAATCGTTGGCACCCTAAACTAAATATATGCTGCACACCCTTTGGAATAATATCAATCGCTTCCTATAACCATCTACAAGCTTCTTACACCTCTCAACTGGAATTTTGTACCACTATTCTTTTTCAAACTGCTCCAGTCTCACATTTGAAGGCTTCTTCTCCCAACAGAAATTTTAAGACCTTTCCACAGATGTTCAATGGGATTTAGATCCGGACTCATTGCTGCAACTTCAGAACTCTCGAGCGCTTAGTTTCAATCCATTTCTGGGTGCTTCTGGAAGTATGTTTGAGGGAATTGTCCTGCTGGAAGACCCAAGACCTAGGAAGCAAAGCCAGCATTCTGACACAGCGCACTACAATGTGATCCAAAATACTTTGGTAACCTTCAGATTTCAAGATGTCTTGTACAGTCAAAGCACCCAGTGCCAGAGGCAACAAAACAATCCCAAAACATCTTTGAACCTCCAACATGTCTCACTGTAGGTACTTTGTTCTTTACCTTATAGGCCTCATTCCTTTTTTGGTAAACAGTAGCATGATGTGCTTTAACCCCTTCATGACCCAGCCTATTTTGGCCTTAATGAACATGCCGTTTTTTGCAATTCTGACCAGTGTCCCTTTATGAGGTAATAACTCAGGAACGCTTCAACGGATCCTAGCGATTCTGAGATTGTTTTTTCGTGACATATTGGGCTTCATGTTAGTGGTAAATTTAGGTCGATAATTTCTGAGTTTATTTGTGAAAAAAACGGAAATTTGGCGAAAATGTTGAAAATTTTGCAATTTTCACATTTTGAATTTTTATTCTGTCAAACCAGAGAGTTATGTGACACAAAATAGTTAATAAATAACATTTCCCACATGTCTACTTTAAATCAGCACAATTTTGGAAACAAATTTTTTTGCTAGGAAGTTATAAGGGTTAAAATTTGACCAGTGATTTCTCATTTTTACAACAAAATTTACAAAACCATTTTTTTAGGGACCACCTCACATTTGAAGTCAGTTTGAGGGTTCTATATGGCTGAAAATACCCAAAAGTGACACCATTATAAAAACTGTACCCCTCAAGGTGCTCAAAACCACATTCAAGAAGTTTATTAACCCTTCAGGTGTTTCACAGCAGCAGAAGCAACATGAAAGTAAAAAATGAACATTTAACTTTTTAGTCACAAAAATGATCTTTTAGCAACAATTTTTTTATTTTCCCAAGGGTAAAAGGACAAACTGGACCACGAACATTGTTGTCCAATTTGTCCTGAGTACGCTGATACCTCATATGTGGGGGTAAACCACTGTTTGGGCGCACGGCAGGGCTCGGAAGGGAAGGAGCGCCATTTGACTTTTTGCATTAAAAACTGGCTCCAATTTTTAGCGGACACCATGTCGCGTTTGGAGAGCCCCCATGTGCCTAAACATTGGAGCTCCCCCACAAGTGACCCCATTTTGGAAACTAGACCCCCCAAGGAACTTATCTAGAAGCATAGTGAGCACTTTAAACTCCCAGGTGCTTCACAAATTGATCCGTAAAAATTAAACAGTACTTTTTTTTCACAAAAAAATTATTTTAGCCTCAATTTTTTCATTTTCACATGGACAACAGGATAAAATGGATCCTAAAATTTGTTGGACAATTTCTCCTGAGTACACCGATACCTCACATGTGACCACGAACGTTGTTGTCCAATTTGTCCTGAGTACGCTGATACCTCATATGTGGGGGTAAACCACTGTTTGGGCACATTGTAAGGCTCGGAAGGGAAGGAGCGCCATTTGACTTTTTGAATGAAAAATTATCTCCATCGCTAGCGGACACCATGTCACGTTTGGAGAGCCCCTGTGTGCCTAAACATTGGAGCTCCCCTACAAGTGACCCCATTTTGGAAACTAGACCCCCCCAAGGAACTTATCTAGATGCATAGTGAGCACTTATAACCCCCAGGTGCTTCACAGAAGTTTATAACGCAGAGCCGTGAAAATAAAAAATAATTTTTCTTTCCTCAAAAATTATTTTTAGCCCAGAATTTTTTATTTTCCCAAGGGTAATAGGAGAAATTGGACCCCAAATGTTGTTGTCCAGTTTGTCCTGAGTACGATGATACCCCATATGTGGGGGTAAACCACTGTTTGGGCGCACGGCAGGGCTCGGAAGGGAAGGCATGCCATTTGGCTTTTTGAATGGAAAATTAGCTCCAATCATTAGCGGACACCATGTCGCGTTTGAAGAGCCCCTGTGTGCCTAAACATTGGAGCTCCCACACAAGTGACCCCATTTTGGAAACTAGACCTCCCAAGGAACTAATCTAGATGTGTGGTGAGCACTTTGAACCCCCAAGTGCTTCACAGAAGTTTATAACGCAGAGCCATGAAAATAAAAAATAATTTTTCTTTTCTCAAAAATGATTTTTTAGCCCACAATTTTTTATTTTCCCAAGGGTAACAGGAGAAATTGGACCCCAAAAGTTGTTGTCCAGTTTCTCCTGAGTACGCTGATACCCCATATGTGGGGGTAAACCACTGTTTGGGCACATGCCGGGGCTCGGAAGGGAAGTAGTGACGTTTTGGAATGCAGACTTTGATGGAATGGTCTGCGGGCATCATGTTACGTTTGCAGAGCCCCTGATATGCCTAAACAGTAGAAACCCCCCACAAGTGACCCCATTTTGGAAACTAGACCCCCCAAGGAACTTATCTAGATGTGTGGTGAGCACGTTCAACCCCCAAGTGCTTCACAGAAGTTTTCAACGAAGAGCCGTGAAAATAAAAAATCATTTTTCTTTCCTCAAAAAAGATGTTTTAGCAAGCAAATTTTTATTTTCACAAGGGTAACAGGAGAAATTGGGCCCCAATATTTGTTGCCCAGTTTGTTGTGAGTATGCTGGTACCCCATACGTGGGGGTAAACCACTGTTTGGGCGCACGTCAGGGCTCGGAAGGGAAGTAGTGACATTTGAAATGCAGACTTTGATGGAATGGTCTGCGGGCATCACGTTGCATTTGCAGAGCCCCTGATGTGCCTAAACAGTAGAAACACCCCACAAGTGACCCCATTTTGGAAACTAGACCCCCCCATGGAACTTATCTAGATGTGTGGTGAGCACTTTCAACCCCCAAGTGCTTCACAGAAGTTTATAACGCAGAGCCGTGAAAATAAAAAATAATTGTTCTTTCCTCAAAAAATTATGTTTTAGCAAGTAATTTTTTTTTTTTGCAAGGGTAACAGGAGAAATTGGACCCCAACAGTTGTTGCCCAGTTTGTCCTGAGTACGCTGGTACCCCATATGCGGGGGTAAACCACTGTTTGGGCGCACGTCGGGGCTTGGAAGGGAGGGAGCACCATTTGACTTTTTGAACGCAAGATTGGCTGGAATCAATGGTGGCGCCATGTTGCGTTTGGAGACCCCTGATGTGCCTAAACAGTGGAAACCCCTCAATTCTAACTTCAACACTAACCCCAACACACCCCTAATCCTAATCCCAACTGTAGCCATAACCCTAATCACAACCCTAACCCCAACACACCCCTAACCACAACCCTAACCCCAACACACCCGTAACCCTAATTCCAACCCTAATCCTAACCCTAATCCCAACCCTAACCCTAATCCCAACCCTAACCACAACTGTAACCCCAACACACCCCTAACCCTATCCGTAACCCTAACCACAATCCTAATCTTAACACTATTTCCAACCCTAGCCCTAATTCCAACCCTAACCCTAAGGCTATGTGCCCACGTTGCGGATTCGTGTGAGATTTTTCTGCACGATTTTTGAAAAATCTGCAGGTAAAAGGCACTGCGTTTTACCTGCGGATTTACAGCGGATTTTCAGTGGTTTTTTTGTGCGGATTTCACCTGCGGATTCCTATTGAGGAACAGGTGTAAAACGCTGCGGAATCCGCACAAAGAATTGACATGCTGCAGAAAGTACAACGCAGCGTTTCTGCACGGAATTTTCCGCACCATGGGCACAGCGGATTTGGTTTTCCATAGGTGTACATGGTACTGTAAACCTGATGGAAAACTGCTACGAATTCGCAGCGGCCAATCCGCTGCGGATCCGCGGCCAATCCGCTGCGGATCCGCGGCCAATCCGCTGCGGATCCGCAGCCAAATCCGCACTGTGAGCACATGCCTTAACCCAAACCCTACCCCTAACCCTACCCCTAACCGTACCCCTAACCCTACCCCTAGTTCTAACCCTAGTTCTAACCCTAACCCTAGTGGAAAAAGAAAAAAATATATTTTCTTTATTTTATTATTGTCCCTACCTATGGGGGTGATAAAGGGGGGGGTTATTTATTATTTTTTTATTTTGATCGCTGTGATAGAACCTATTACAGCGATCAAAATGTACTTGCAACGAATCTGCCGGCCGGCAGATTCGGCGGGCGCACTGTGCATGCGCCCGCCATTTTGGAAGATGGCGGCGCCCATGGAGAAGACGGATGCACACCGGGAGCCTCGGTAAGTATAAGGGGGGGGGGAGATCGGGGCACGGGGGGTGACATAGGTGCACGGGGGGAGCGGACAGGAGGACGTGGGAGCGGAGCACAAGACGGAGGAGAGCGGAGCACAGATCGGTGGCTTGGGGGGGCGATCTGTGGGGTGGGGGGGGCACATAAGTGTTTCCAGCCATGGCCGATGATATTGCAGCATCGGCCATGGCTGGATTGTAATATTTCACCAGTTTTTTTAGGTGAAATATTACAAATCGCTCTGATTGGCGGTTTCACTTTCAACAGCCAATCAGAGCGATCGTAGCCACGGGGGGGGGGGGGGGGGGTGAAGCCACCCCCCCTGGGCTGAAGTACCACTCCCCCTGTCCCTGCAGATCGGGTGAAATTGGAGTTAACCCTTTCACCCGATCTGCAGGGACGCGATCATTCCATGACGCCACATAGGCGTCATGGGTCGGATTGGCACCGACTTTCATGACGCCTACGTGGCGTCAAAGGTCAGGAAGGGGTTAACAAAAAGCTTTATTTTGGTCTCATCTGTCCACAAGAATGTTTCCCAGAAAGATTTTGGCTTAGTCACATACATTTAGGTAAACCGCAGTCCAGCTTTTTTTAGGTCTCTGTCTTAGCAGTGAGGTCCTCCTGGGTCTCCTGCCATAGCGTTTCATTTCATTCAAATGTTGACAGATAGGGTGCATCAATGTCAGCGCAAACTGAGCCTGCAGGACAGATTGAATTTCTTTGGTCCTTCATTGGGGCTGCTTATCCACCATCCAGACTAACCTTCCATCAATATTTCTCTGCCATCCGCGTCCAGGGAGATTAGCTACAGTGCTAAGGGTTGTAAACTTTTTGATTAAGTTGCGGAGGAATATAAAGATCTCTGGAAATAGACTTGTAACCTTGAGATTGTTAATTATTGTTTCAAGAATTTTGGTTCACAAGTCTTCAGACTGTTCTCTTCTCCCCTTTCAGTTCACCATGCTTTCTGTGACACACTATGCACACACAAAGCAAAGATTGAGTCCCCTTTTTATGTCGTCTCCGGTGTGATTTTATTTTTAACAACAATTTTGGAAAGGTGCCAACAATTTTGTCCAGCCCATTTTTGGTATTTTGTGTGAAATTATGTCCAATTTGCCTTTTTTCTGTTTTTTTTTTGTTGTTTCAAGACCCCCCCCCCCCAAAAAAAAAAAAAACACAAACAAACAAACAAAAAAAACATATGTATAACAAAACGTATGATTGCAGTAATTTTCTCGGAGAAATACTTCATTTTATGGAACAATTTGGAGGGTGCCAACACTTTCGGCCATGACTATTTGATCTACTGTAAGTGAGCTCATCTATTAAACCATCTTGTGAACTCATTTTAACAATGAGACACTACAAAAATAAAATAGTGGACAACCCTTATGTTCCTTACCAGTAGAGCACTTCATCTCCACATTCCACATCAAATCTGAAGTGCACAAAAGCAACGGGCATGCTAAGCTCATCTCTGGCAATAAGATACCAGGCACGTTCATCTGTCAGCTCCTCTCGCTTTTCTCTCTCTTTCCATCCCCATTCACTTTGTTCATAACTACAAAGACATCAAAGGAAGACGTTAACGGCTTTCCTTCCAGAGGCATTATCTGCGGTTCCCTTCAGGACTAATGACAGGGCGCAACATTGCAACTCAACTGCATTACCAATAATTATTGCAAATAGAGGACATTGTAGGCAGAAAAAGGCAGGATTCTTACAAAAGTCTAAACCTGGACTAGAGGGTTTATAACAGGTTAAAAAAGTAATTTTTGTTTTTACTTAATTTTAAAGTGTCTCACAGTCCCACTAAACCTTCTACAAACAACAGACGGGTGACTTTACTTAAAATAAAAAACCCTGGTGACAGGTTCCCTTTAAGATCGGACAGGACAGCCAAGTCCAGACTGGCCCCGGATCTCCTGACTTTAAGGACCTGATGCTGGCTCGGACATCATGGGCCGAACTCAGGCAGTGAATGTAGAACGTGCGAATCCGGCCTTCCATGCGCATGTAAGAAACGTATCTTAAGAATAACACCTTTATAGTCAAGGAGCGAGGCAAAAACAGCTATGGATGGACTGAACTTAAAACGAAATTATGTGCCCTGGCCACGGAGCCTTTTTATGATATTACAAAGAGATTCTTACAGCATCTGCATATTTGTCTTTGTGAGTTCAAAGGCCCAGTCTATGGTCTTGGGGTCCAAGTCGGTTACTCGGCAGCACTCTATAGTCAAATTCAACCTGAGAATGGAAAGAACGACCAAGGGGTAAGAAAAAAAAATGTCAAGATTAAATACAGGAAAACATTTTGTTATCCCTTCCTTACAACCTACCCGTTTCTGTCAAATTTTTTAAAGACCGGAAAAGCTCCAAGAGGGTCACCAAGCTGCAGAGGGGGAAAAAAAAAAGGATAAAATTAACAAAGGTAAGAAAATGTTGATAGGCAAGATGATAAAGAATAAGAAAAAAATTGTGACTGAAGGCAGCTTACCTGATTGGCCGCTTGCACCTTGGCGAACACAGCGGCCATGGCGGCGCGCTCTTCTTGGCGCTTTTGCTTTTTCTCTTTTGCCCTTACAGATTTTCTCTGAGGACGAAAGGGGAAAAAAAATCATTTAGAAGTATTTCTATTAATTTCAGATTTTTTGTAAAACAATTATTAATTTGAGGAAAACAGAAAAAAAATAGAAAAGGAGATTTTTGTGTACTCACTGTAAAATCTCCTTCTCTTAGCCTCTAATTGGGGGACACAGGACCATGGGTGTTATGCTGCTGTCCACTAGGAGGCGACAATATGCATAATCTAAAAAAGATTAACCGTGGCTCCTCCTCTGCAGTATACACCCCTGAACGGCGTCAGCCTTCTCCAGTTTTGTGCAAAAGCAGTAGGAGGAACGTAACATGAATGACATAGACATGCCTATAAGAAGGCCACTATGTATGAGCTCAAAGAACAATATGAGAACTCAACAGTAACAACGGCCCGAAAAGGGCAACAGGGTGGAAGCTGTGTCCCCCAATTAGAGGCTAAGAGAAAGAGATTTTACAGTGAGTACACAAAAATCTCCTTTACTCTGTCGCCTCATTGGGGGACACAGGACCATGGGATGTCCCAAAGCAGTCCCTGGGTGGGAAGCAATGGACGAATATTGTGCAGACAGGCCCCTATACTTGGGGCACCGCCGCCTGCAGAACACATCTACCCAGGCTCGCTTCCGCTGAGGACTGGGTATGAACCCTGTAGTGTTTACTAAACGAGTGTGGTCTAGTCCAAGTGGCCGCCTTACACACTTGTTGTGCCGAAGCCTGGAGCCGAATGGCCCAGGAGGCCCCTACCGCCCGTGTAGAGTGTGCCGTAATACCGGCTGGAAGAGAATTCTTAAGGCGGTAGGACTCTTGTATGGTGGATGTGATCTTCCTGGCAAGGGTAGCTTTGGAAGCTGGGAGACCCTTGCGGCCACCTTCCGGAAGAAGGAAAAGGGATCAGACCTCCGGAAGGACGCAGTCCTAGACACATATATACACAATGCCCTGACAAGGTCAAGCGCATGCAGAGCCTTCTCCACTCTATGAACCGGGACCGGACAAAGAAAAGGCAGAGAAATTTCCTCATTGAGGTGGAAGTTGGACACAACCTTCGGAAGGAAGGATGGGACCGTACGGAGAACTACAGTGGGGCAAAAAAGTATTTAGTCATTTAGCAATAGTGCAAGTTCCACCACTTAAAAAGATGAGAGGCGTCTGTAATTTACATCATAGGTAGACCTCAACTATGGGAGATAAACTGAGAAAAAAAAAATCCAGAAAATCACATTGTCTGTTTTTTTATCATTTTATTTGCATATTATGGTGGAAAATAAGTATTTGGTCAGAAACAAACAACCAAGATTTCTGGCTCTCACAGACCTGTAACTTCTTCTTTAAGAGTCTCCTCTTTCCTCCACTCATTACCTGTAGTAATGGCACCTGTTTAAACTTGTTATCAGTATAAAAAGACACCTGTGCACACCCTCAAACAGTCTGACTCCAAACTCCACTATGGTGAAGACCAAAGAGCTGTCAAAGGACACCAGAAACAAAATTGTAGCCCTGCACCAGGCTGGGAAGACTGAATCTGCAATAGCCAACCAGCTTGGAGTGAAGAAATCAACAGTGGGAGCAATAATTAGAAAATGGAAGACATTCAAGACCACTGATACTCTCCCTCGATCTGGGGCTCCACGCAAAATCCCACCCCGTGGGGTCAGAATGATCACAAGAACGGTAAGCAAAAATCCCAGAACCACGCGGGGGGACCTAGTGAATGAACTGCAGAGAGCTGGGACCAATGTAACAAGGCCTACCATAAGTAACACACTACGCCACCATGGACTCAGATCCTGCAGTGCCAGACGTGTCCCACTGCTTAAGCCAGTACATGTCCGGGCCCGTCTGAAGTTTGCTAGAGAGCATTTGGATGATCCAGAGGAGTTTTGGGAGAATGTCCTATGGTCTGATGAAACCAAACTGGAACTGTTTGGTAGAAACACAACTTGTCGTGTTTGGAGGAAAAAGAATACTGAGTTGCATCCATCAAACACCATACCTACTGTAAAGCATGGTGGTGGAAACATCATGCTTTGGGGCTGTTTCTCTGCAAAGGGGCCAGGACGACTGATCCGGGTACATGAAAGAATGAATGGGGCCATGTATCGTGAGATTTTGAGTGCAAACCTCCTTCCATCAGCAAGGGCATTGAAGATGAAACGTGGCTGGGTCTTTCAACATGACAATGATCCAAAGCACACCGCCAGGGCAACGAAGGAGTGGCTTCGTAAGAAGCATTTCAAGGTCCTGGAGTGGCCTAGCCAGTCTCCAGATCTCAACCCTATAGAAAACCTTTGGAGGGAGTTGAAAGTCCGTGTTGCCAAGCGAAAAGCCAAAAACATCACTGCTCTAGAGGAGATCTGCATGGAGGAATGGGCCAACATACCAACAACAGTGTGTGGCAACCTTGCGAAGACTTACAGAAAACGTTTGACCTCTGTCATTGCCAACAAAGGATATATTACAAAGTATTGAGATGAAATTTTGTTTCTGACCAAATACTTATTTTCCACAATAATATGCAAATAAAATGATAAAAAAACAGACAATGTGATTTTCTGGATTTTTTTTTCTCAGTTTGTCTCCCATAGTTGAGGTCTACCTATGATGTAAATTACAGACGCCTCTCATCTTTTTAAGTGGTGGAACTTGCACTATTGCTGAATGACTAAATACTTTTTTGCCCCACTGTACCTTGTCCTGGTGAAAAACCAGGAAGGGCCGTCTGCAGGAGAGTGCTGTCAGTTCAGACACCCTGCGTAGCGAGGTGATTGCCACCAGGAAAAAAACACCTTCTGGGAGAGAAGGCGGAGCTGGACCTCCTCAAGGGGTTCGAAGGGTGGTTCCTGCAATGCTGTCAGGACCAGGTTGAGGTCCCACGTTTCTAGTGGTCGTCTGTAGGGGGGAACCAATCGGGAAACCCCCTGAAGAAAAGTCCTTACTCGCAGCATGGTAGCAATGCGCCTTTGAAAAAAAAAAAAAAAAAAAAAGCACTGAGAGGGCTGACGCCTGCCTCTTAGGCGAGCCCAGGGACAGCCTGGCCTCTAGACCCGATTGGAGAAAAAAAACCCAGGTAGTTCGGGGAGGGAAGAAGGGAATGGGGTCTGGCCGCGAGATTCGCACCAGGTAAAGAGAACTTTCCATGTACGGTCATAGATCTTGGCAGAGGCTGGCTTCCGTGCCCGGATCATGACGTCCGTCGAGAGCCCTGCCTGGGTTAGAACCCAGGTTTCAAGGGCCATGCCGTCAAATTGAGAGCCCCTGAGTTCTGGTGGTAGAACGGGCCTTGTCATAGAAGATCCGGGCGGTCGGGGAAAGTTGTACGACGTCGGCGTACCATGTACGTCTGGGCCAGACCGGTGCGATTAACATGGTTGGAACTCCATCTTGCTTGATCTTCCTCACCACTCTGGATAACAGGGGGAGAGGTGGAAAAATGTAGAGGCTGGAACTGGGTCCAGTCCTGAACCAGAGCGTCTGCTCCGAGCGACCGCGGATCGTGTGTTCTGGCCATGAAATTGGAGACCTTGGCATTGAAGTGGGATGCCATTAGGTCCACATCTGGGGTCCCCCAGCGATGGCAGATCTGACGAAAAATTTCGGGATGGAGAGACCACTCTCCAGAATCTATTCCTTGTCGTCTGAGGAAGTCTGCTTCCCAGTTGTCCACACCCGGAATGTGGACCGCCGAGAGAACCGAGCCTGTGTCCTCCACCCAGTGGAGGATGTGTGACACTTCTCGCATCGCCTGGGTACTGCGGGTCCCCCCTTGGTGATTCACATATGCCACAGTGGTGGCATTGTCCGATTGTATTCTGATGTGAGAGGCTGCCAGTAAGTCATGGAAGGCCCTCAATGCCAGGAGGATGGCACGAATTTCCAGGATGTTGATGGGCATGGTCGCTTCCACTGGGGACCACTTGCCCTGTGGTGTAGGTGCACTGCACCCCAACCCGTCAGGCTCGCATCGGTGGTCTGAACCTTTTACTGACCTGTGAGAAAGGATTTTCCCTTTCCTAGCGAGGTTGGCTTGAGCCACCAGTGCAGGGACCTCTTGGTTGACGACGTCAGCCGGAACTCCCTGTTGAGAGAGAAAGGAATTCCTGTCCCAGGACTTGAGAATGGCTAGTTGGAGAAGCCTGAGGTAAAACTGGGCCAAATTGGGACCGCTTCTATTGCTGCCCCCATCTTGCCGAGGACTCATGGAAAACCGGAGAGATCGAGGGGGTTTGCAGAGGAGGATGCAAACTCCTAGGCGGAGAGCCAGTGCCTTGTCCCTGGGAAAGAGCACTAGACCCCTGGAGGTGTTGAATAGCATTCCCATGAAGGTCAGAGACTGACTCAGGGTTGGTGATGACCTTTGTAGGTTGACTAACCAGCCCATGCCACTCAGAGTGTCGATTGTGATTGAGACGCTGAGCTCGCAGTCCTTGAAGGTAGGAGCCTTGATGAGTAGATCGTCCAGGTATGGAACGACTACTATGCCTCTAGAGTGCAGGACGTCCATGGTGGCTGCCATGACCTTGGTAAACACTCTGGGAGCCGTGGTGAGTCCGAACGGAAGGGCCACGAACTGGTAGTGGTCCTGGTCGATTGCAAACCTGAGAAAACTTCTGACGAGCAGGTGCAATCGGTATATGCAGGCATGCGTCTTGTATTTCTATGAAGGCGAGATATTCTCCCTTCTCCATGGACGCAATGATGGACCGAAGGGAACTCCAGCGGAAGTGACGAACCCGTACATATTTGTTGAGTTGTTTTAGGTCCAGTATGGGCCGTACGCTGCCTCCTTTCTTGGGGACTACGAATAGATTGGAGTAGAACCCTCGGAAGCGCCCAGCCGTGGGAACCGGTACTATGACTCCTGCTTGAAGAAGCGAGGGAACCGCTTGGTGGACGGCACGAGCCTTGGCTGGCGGTTTTGGGGGAACAGAGAGGAAGACTCGGTTCGGTGGGTTGGAGGTTGAACACTATCTTGTATCCGGAAGACACTAGTTCCCTGACCCACCTGTCTTCTGTAGCAGGCATCCAGACTTGCTGGAAGAGCAAAGTCGGCCGCCTACGGGTGGGATGTCTTCCGGGGTCCGTGAGTCATGAGGAGGAAAAAATCTGAGGTTTACCTCCTTTGGGCTTTGACTAGCCTGCTTTTAACTGCCAGGTCTTGTCCGACCTTTGCGTTGACCATGAGCTGTCCCCTGTGTGGGGAACGGTTACGATTTTGTGCTGGACGCGAAATGGACCAGCCCGAGGAATTCCAAAAGGATCGGAATCGGTTTTGTTACACTTCTTGTAAGTGCGTATAGGTTTCAGTTGAGGGAGAGAGGTACTCTCCCCCCCGGTGGTGTTGGATATCATTGTGTCCAACTTTTCACTGAAATGTCACCCACTGAGATACGGGAGGTGCGTGAGGGACTTCTTTGAGGCTGCGTCCGCTTTCCATTCCGCAGCCAGAGTATACGCCGAATCGTGATGGCGTTTGATGCTATCCCCGCTACGCCCCTTGCTGAATCCAGAGCTGCATGAAGCATATAATCTGCTACAACTGCTATTTGAACCGCTTGGTCTGACAGCTCAGGAGCAGATGCTTGGAGGCCAGCTTGTAAATTTTTGGCCCAAGCCAGTATGGCCTTGGCAGCCCAAACTGAAGCGAACGCGGGAGCCAAGGAGGCCCCTGCCGCCTCGAAAATTGAACGAGCCATGCGTTCTAACTGCCGGTCTGCTGCGTCCCTGAGGGTTGATCTATCTGGCAGTGAAAGGAGAGTCTGTGCTGCTAGTCTAGAGACTGGGGGGGTCCACTTCGGGTGGATCTGTCCATTCCTTGGTGTCCTTCTGTGGGAAAGGGTACCTTGCCTCCAGATATTTGCGATTAGCAAATTTTTTCTCAGGCTGTGAGAGCTGCTCTATAAGGATCGCTTTAAACTCTGGGTGGTTAGAGAAAAACCTTAGGCGGCTTCAGAGGCCTTCAAAGGAAATCCTCTGGTGGCAGATTAGAAATGTCCAGCACCCGATGGATGGAAGAGATTATGTCCTCGACTAGCACTGTATTGCTAGGGGGGATTGGGATCAGGGACCCCTCCGTTTCCCTGTCTGAGTCGGAGTCGCAGATGCCTTCCGAATCCTGTGTATCACTGAGGCGTCCCCTGCTGGGTGAGCTGGGGAGGAGGCCTTCTCTGGTCGGGGACTGCGAAGATCTGCATTGTCTGCCCCTGGAAGGGGACGGTCTAGATGACTTGGAACTACGGTGTCTCTCCCTAGAAGGGGATGACCGTGTGCTATGGGATGACGCAGATGGACTTGACCTATGGGTCCGTTGCGTCCTGACCTAGACGTGGATGTGCCAGGTCGTTCTGTTCCTGAGTCAAGCTCTCCCTTTGCTGGGTAGCGGTCATAGCCGAGGCATGACTCTGCAGAGACTGAAGCAATGTGGAGCTTTGGTTATCTATAGACTGCGTCATAGATTGCGACCTCTGAGTGACCCATTCCGGCGTGGCATTAGACACCGAGGCATTGGCAGGGGCTTCTTGGGGCTCTGATGCAGTAGTCTGGATGCAGTCCTGGCAGCGCGTTACGTGCTGCCACTGGGGAGAGAGGTCCTGCAGGCTGTACAGAATGCATAATAGCAGTCCTGCCTGGTTCTCTTGGACCTTGAGCCCGGCATAGTGCACAGAGTGCAGAAGGGCTGGCTGCAGAGGACCTTACAGGGGTAGAGAACACTATAGGGGAGCCTTATAGGTAATATGGATTCACAGCCGAGTAAAAACAACCCAGCTGTGATCTTACCCCACCAGTATGCCCCTAGGTCCAGCGCCGAAGATCCACAGTCTTGTGCCCCCCGGAGACTGGCTGGCCTGGTCCTGCTGACCGGGAGATGCAGGGTTAATCCTTGCTGCAGTAGAAATGGCCGCCGAGAAGAAGAGGCAGGGGGAGAAGGGGGCGGAGAGCTGAGAAAAAGGCGGCAAGGCTGTGTAAAAACGCACCCTTTCTGCCTCGATCCACCCCGTTTATGACACTGTAGAGTGTCATATTTGTCATGTGGGGGGCGGGCCAGGGGCGGCGGCTACAGCTAGGCCGAACCTGGGGCCTAAATTAGATGCCTGATGCCCAGAAAGGCTCCAGGCCGGCGCGGAAGTCCGGGGGGGGGGGGGGGGGGGGGGAAGAGGTCGGATCTGAACCAGACCCCCCCCGGATTTAAAGGCAGGATAGCGGTGGGGCTGTAAGCAGAAGGGGGGGCCCTGTGAGGCAGTATAGAGCTGGTGCTGCTGCAGAGACAGGGGCGCAGGGAGCCCTGTGTCTGTATGTGCCATGCCTGCCTGCACTCCCCCCGGCCCCGACAGGAGCCCGCAGCTGGGCTGGGGTCCCTGGATGCAGGTGCAGTGTGCTGGCTCATTGCTGGGAGCTGTAGAATGCTGCCTGTACAGGCCCTACCTGAGGGGTCTCAATCTAATACCCCCCAGAGGGGGATTAGGGAGGGTGCTGTTGTCACCTTCAGGGGGCTTTATCCTCGCCTCGACCTCAACCCAGAAACCAAAAGGAATTGGGGAAGGAGGGGGAGTCTCGACTTCGAACCAGCACCCGAGGGACTGGGGAAGGAGCGGCATGGGGAATAGCCATCTCTACTTCAACCGGGCACCCCGTAATAGGGGGCCGAGGAAGGAGCCACGACGGGAGTCTCACAGGAGACCCACTTTTCTTCATCTGTAATCCGTCGGAAAAAAACGGAGTTTAAAAAAAAAAAAAATCTTAGGTGTGCCTCCTATTCGACACTAAGCAAAAACTGGAGAAGGCTGACGCCGTCCAGGGGTGTATACTGCAGAGGAGGAGCCACGGTTAATCTTTTTCAGATTATGCATAGTGTCGCCTCCTAGTGGACAGCAGCATAACACCCATGGTCCTGTGTCCCCCAATGAGGTGACAGAGTAAAGCATTTACATGTCATGTTTTTCAGAAGGTCCGTTTCTTAACAATTTTACATAGGAATACATTCAGGATAATCAATTTCTCTGTTTCATCTTTTTACATTGTCTCAACGATACTTTAACTGCAAGTATGCAAGAAAGAAAAAAGGAACACATTAACTTCCTATCGAAAACCATATTATCCTCCTAGACCTCAGAAATCACAAGGTCCTTCGCAGTTTTTCATAGTTCTACCGTGATGTGTATCTAAACACCCGCATCAACCGAGATAGTTCTGATTGTGTGTAACTGTGTTCAATCAAAGTTCTCCACTTTCTGAAAAAGCTTTGTTGTTTTTTCTCCTTAAGTTTTTCCGATTCTAATTTATCATGTATCATCAGCGTTTTCCGTGTCTCTGTTACTCCTGGTAATTTTGGAGTCTGTTTTTCCAGCCAGTGTCTGAGAATACATTTAATAACTAAAAGAATTAATTTTTATATCCTGAGAAAGATCCAAGATGTGACAGTTCATCTAAGACTTGTTGTATTGTGACCATCTGGCTCTGATAAAAATAATAACACTACTTCCCACCATTACTCCCGAAAAACAGTTTGAGACCAGCAATGGTTGAGCTAAGGGTTAGATGGCTAAATGAAGCAATAAAGGCGATAGTGGACAATTCGGTCTTGTCCCTTTTTGTAACTCCAATGAGTGACAGTAAACCTGGAGTAAAGATCTTGGCTAGCGGATTCTTATAAAGCGCGGTTAAATAATTTCTAATTATACCTCTTATTCCAAATGTATCCAAACACTCGTCCCAGCCATTGCCAATTTACAATATCAAACGCCTTTTTGGTATCGGAGGCCAAAAGAGCTGGGATCTCCTTCTCTAACCCCTCCATTTTATCCCATCTCAGGCCACGTGCATACGTTGCGGAAAGTGGTGTGGATTTTTCCGGACTGATTTTGGTAAATCCGCAGGTAAACCACACTGCGGATTACCTGCGGATTTACCACATTTTTTTTGCGGATTTTGTGCGGATTCCACCTGCGGATTCCTATTATGGAGCAGGTGTGAACCGCTGTGGAATCCGCACAAAGAATTGACATGCTGCGGACTAAACAACGCTACGTTTCTGCGCATTTTTTTTCTGCAGCATGTGCACTGCGGATTTTGTTTTCCATAGGTTTAAATGGTACTGTAAACTCTGGGAACACTGCTGCGAATCCGCAGTGGCCAATCCGCTGCGGATCCGCAGCAAAATTCGCAACGTGTGCACATAGCCTCAGACGGCCAATACCGTTCTCATATTAAAGACTAGATGGTGGCCCGATTCTAACGCATCGGGTATTCTAGAATATGTACTGTACCTTACGGGCTCGTCTGGAACGGAGACCATTGCGGTGGAGTACGTTACTTATGGTATTGACTGAAACCAATGTCCCCACTGCCATGAGATCTTCCCGGAGCTCCTTCCTTGTTGTCCTTGGGTTAGCCTTGACTCGTCGGACAAGCCTGGCCTCGGCACGGGAGGAAACTTTCAAAGGCTGTCCAGGCCGTGGAAGGCTAAAAGTAGTTCCACAAGCCTTCCACTTCCGGATGATGCTCCCAACAGTGGAGACAGGTAGGCCCAACTCCTTGGAAAGGGTTTTGTACCCCTTGCCAGCCTTGTGACCCTCCACGATCTTGTCTCTGATGGCCTTGGAATGCTCCTTTGTCTTTCTCATGTTGACCATGTATGAGTGCTGTTCACAAGTTTGGGGAGGGTCTTAAATAGTCAGAAAAGGCTGGAAAAAGAGATAATTAATCCAAACATGTGAAGCTCATTGTTCTTTGTGCCTGAACTGCTTCTTAATACTTTAGGGGAACCAAACAGAATTCTGGTGGGTTGAGGGGTTGAATAATAAATGACCCTCTGAAAAAACTTTTCACAATTTAAAAAAAAAATAAACAAAGAAATAACATTATTTTTTGCTGCAGTGCATTTCACACTTCCAGGCTGATCTACAGTCCAAATGTCACAATGCCAAGTTAATTCCAAATGTGTAAACCTGCTAAATCTGCAGGGGGTTGAATACTACTTGTAGGCACTCTATGTAGTTTATTTATGAAGATTTCAGAATAATGCAATGAATACACATGATTTGGCCGGCCAGGCGTGACCAATTAGCGAAGCGTAATTCAAATCCTGCGTCGATTCGCGGCCGGACTGCGCCTGTCGCTGCTTGTTCGTGGCCGGCCGGGACCAATCACTGAAGCCAGGGCCAGCTGCAGGTTTTTGAGGGCCCCGGTCGAAAGAGTCTCACAGCCCACATAGCATATAGCACAGCCCGCGTAGGATATAGCACAGCCCGCGTAGGATATAGCACAGCCCGCGTAGGATATAGCACAGCCCGCGTAGGATATAGCACAGCCCGCGTAGGATATAGCACAGCCCGCGTAGTATACAGTGCCTAAAAGTAGTATTCAACCCCCTGCAGATTTAGCAGGTTTAATAAGATGCAAATAAGTTAGAGCCTTCAAACTTCAAACAAGAGCAGGATTTATTAACCCCTTAAGCCCCGAGGGTGGTTTGCACGTTAATGACCGGGCCAATTTTTACAATTCTGACCACTGTCCCTTTATGAGGTTATAACTCTGGAACGCTTCAACGGATCTTGGCGATTCTGACATTGTTTTCTTGTGACATATCGTACTTCATGTTAGTGGTAAAATTTCTTCGATATAACTTGCGTTTATTTGTGAAAAAAACGAATATTTGGCGAAAATTTTGAAAATTTCGCAATTTTCCAACTTTGAATTTTTATGCCCTTAAATCACAGACATATGTCACACAAAATGCTTAATAAATAACATTTCCCACATCTCTACTTTACATCAGCACAATTTTGCAACCAAAATTTTTTTTTGTGATGGAGTTATAAGGGTTAAAAGTTGACCAGCAATTTCTCATTTTTACAACACCATTTTTTTTTAGGGACCACATCTCATTTGAAGTCATTTTGACGGGTCTATATGATAGAAAATACCCAAGTGTGACACCATTCTAAAAACTGCACCCCTCAAGGTACTCAAAACCACTTTCAAGAAGTTTATTAACCCTTCAGGTGTTTCACAGGAATTTTTGGAATGTTTAAATAAAAATGAACATTTAACTTTTTTTCACACAAAATTTATTTCAGCTCCAATTTGTTTTATTTTACCAAGGGTAACAGGAGAAAATAGACCCCAAAAGTTGTTGTACAATTTGTCCTGAGTACGCTGATACCCCATATGTGGGGGTAAACCACAGTTTGGGCGCATGGCAGAGCTTGGAAGCAAAGGAGCGCCATTTGACTTTTCAATGCAAAATTGACTGGAATTGAGATGGGACGCCATGTTGCATTTGGAGAGCCCCTGATGTGCCTAAACATTGAAACCCCTAACAAGTGACACCATTTTGGAAAGTAGACCCCCTAAGGAACTTATCTAGATGTGTGGTGAGCACTTTGACCCAACAAGTGCTTTACAGAAGTTTATAATGCAGAGCTGTAAAAATAAAAAATCATATTTTTTCACAAAAATTATCTTTTCACCCCCAATTTTTTATTTTCCCAAGGGTGAAAGAAGAAATTGGACCCCAAAAATTGTTGTGCAATTTGTCCTGAGTACGCTGATACCCCATATGTGGGTGTAAACCATTGTTTGGGCGCAGGGCAGAGCTCGGAAGGGAAGGAGCGCCATTTGACTTTTCAATGCAAAATTGACTGGAATTGAGATGGGACGCCATGTTGCATTTAGAGAGCCCTTGATGTGCCTAAACATTGAAACCCCTAACAAGTGACACCATTTTGGAAAGTAGACCCCCTAAGGAACTTATCTAGATGTGTGGTGAGCACTTTGACCCAACAAGTGCTTTACAGAAGTTTATAATGCAGAGCCGTAAAAATAAAAAATCATATTTTTTCACAAAAATGATCTTTTCACCCCCAATTTTTTATTTTCCCAAGGGTAAGAGAAGAAATTGGACCCCAAAAATTGTTGTGCAGTTTGTCCTGAGTACACTGATACCCCATATGTGGGTGTAAACCATTGTTTGGGCGCAGGGCAGAGCTCAGAAGGGAAGGAGCGCCATTTGACTTTTCAATGCAAAATTGACTGGAATTGAGATGGGACGCCATGTTGCGTTTGGAGAGCCCCTAATGTGCCTAAACATTGAAACCCCCCACGAGTGACACCATTTTGGAAAGTAGACCCCTTAAGGAACTTATCTAGATGTGTGTTGAGCACTTTGACCCAACAAGTGCTTCACAGAAGTTTATAATGCAGAGCCGTAAAAATAAAAAATCATATTTTTTCACAAAAATGATCTTTTCACCCCCAATTTTTTATTTTCCCAAGGGTAAGAGAAGAAATTGGACCCCAAAAATTGTTGTGCAGTTTGTCCTGAGTACACTGATACCCCATATGTGGGTGTAAACCATTGTTTGGGCGCAGGGCAGAGCTCAGAAGGGAAGGAGCGCCATTTGACTTTTCAATGCAAAATTGACTGGAATTGAGATGGGACGCCATGTTGCGTTTGGAGAGCCCCTAATGTGCCTAAACATTGAAACCCCCCACGAGTGACACCATTTTGGAAAGTAGACCCCTTAAGGAACTTATCTAGATGTGTGTTGAGCACTTTGACCCAACAAGTGCTTCACAGAAGTTTATAATGCAGAGCCGTAAAAATAAAAAATCATATTTTTTCACAAAAATGATCTTTTCACCCCCATTTTTTTATTTCCCCAAGGGTAAGAGAAGAAATTAGACCACAAAAGTTGTTGTGCAATTTGTCCTGAGTACGACGATACCCCATATGTGGGGGTAAACCACTGTTTGGGTGCATAGCAGAGCTCGGAAGGGAAGGAGCGCTATTTGACTTTTCAATGCAAAATTGACTGGAATTAAGATGGGATGCCATGTTGCATTTGGAGAGCCCCTGATGTGCCTAAACATTAAAAAACCCCACAAGTGACACCATTTTGGAAAGTAGACCCCCTAAGGAACTTATCTAGATGTGTTTTGAGAGCTTTGAACCCCCAAGTGTTTCACTACAGTTTATAACGCAGAGCCGTGAAAATAAAAATTATTTTTTTTTTTCACAAAAATGATTTTTTAGCCCCCAGTTTTGTATTTTCACAAGGGTATCAGGATAAATTGGACCCCAAAAGTTGTTGTCCAATTTGTCTGGAGTACGCTGATACCCCATTTGTGGGGAGGGACCACTGTTTGGGCGCATGACAGAGCTCGGAAGGGAAGGAGCGCCATTTGGAATGCAGACTTAAATGGATTGGTCTGCAGGCGTCACGTTGCATTTGCAGAGCCCCTGATGTACCCAAACAGTACAAACCCCCCACAAGTGACCCCATATTGGAAACTAGACCCCCCAAGGAACTTATCTAGATGTGTTGTGAGAACTTTGAACCCCCAAGTGTTTCACTACAGTTTATAACGCAGAGCCGTGAAAATAATTTTTTTTTTTTTTTCACAAAAATGAAATTTAGCCCCCAGTTTTGTATTTTCACAAGGGTATCAGGATAAATTGGACCCTAAAAGTTGTTGTCCAATTTGTCCTGAGTACGCTGATACCCCCTATGTGGGGGGGAACCACTGTTTGGGCGCATGACAGAGCTCGGAAGGGAAGGAGCGCCATTTGGAATGCAGACTTAAATGGATTGGTCTGCAGGCATCACGTTGCATTTGCAGAGCCCCTGATGTACCCAAACAGTACAAACCCCCCACAAGTGACCCCATATTGGAAACTAGACCCCCCAAGGAACTTATCTAGATGTGTTGTGAGAACTTTGAACCCCCAAGTGTTTCACTACAGTTTATAACGCAGAGCCGTGAAAATAAAAATTATTTTTCTTTTTCACAAAAATGATTTTTTAGCCCCCAGTTTTGTATTTTCACAAGGGTATCAGGATAAATTGGACCCTAAAAGTTGTTGTCCAATTTGTCCTGAGTACGCTGATACCCCCTATGTGGGGGGGAACCACTGTTTGGGCGCATGACAGAGCTCGGAAGGGAAGGAGCGCCATTTGGAATGCAGACTTAAATGGATTGGTCTGCAGGCATCACGTTGCATTTGCAGAGCCCCTGATGTACCCAAACAGTACAAACCCCCCACAAGTGACCCCATATTGGAAACTAGACCCCCCAAGGAACTTATCTAGATGTGTTGTGAGAACTTTGAACCCCCAAGTGTTTCACTACAGTTTATAACGCAGAGCCGTGAAAATAAAAATTATTTTTCTTTTTCACAAAAATGATTTTTTAGCCCCCAGTTTTGTATTTTCACAAGGGTATCAGGATAAATTGGACCCTAAAAGTTGTTGTCCAATTTGTCCTGAGTACGCTGATACCCCCTATGTGGGGGGGAACCACTGTTTGGGCGCATGACAGAGCTCGGAAGGGAAGGAGCGCCATTTGGACTGCAGACTTAAATGGATTGGTCTGCAGGCGTCACGTTGCATTTGCAGAGCCCCTGATGTACCCAAATAGTACAAACCCCCCACAAGTGACCCCATATTGGAAACTAGACCTCCCAAGGAACTTATCTAGATGTGTTGTGAGAACTTTGAACCCCCAAGTGTTTCACTACAGTTTACAACGCAGAGCCGTGAAAATAAAACATATTTTTTTTCCCACAAAAATGATTTTTAGCCCCCCAAATTTTTATTTTCCCAAGGATAACAAGAGAACTTGGACCCCAGAAGTTGTTGTTCAATTTGTCCCTAGTACGCTGATACCCCATATGTTGGGGTAAACCCCTTTTTGGACGCACGGGAGAGCTCGGAAGGGAAGGAGCACTGTTTTACTTTTTCAACGCAGAATTGGCTGGAATTGAGATTGGACGCCATGTCGCGTTTGGAGAGCCCCTGATGTGCCTGAACAGTGGAAACTCCCCAATTCTACCTGAAACCCTACCCCTAACCTCACCCCTAACCGTTTACTGAACATTTTCTGACAGTCATAAGTGCCACGTATATAAGTGCCACGTATATAAGTGCCACGTATATAAGTGCCACGTATATAAGTGCCACGTATATAAGTGCCACGTATATAAGTGCCACGTATTTAAGAGCCACGTATTTAAGAGCCACGTATTTCAGTGCCACGATATTTCAGTGCCACGATATTTCAGTGCCACGTATTTCAGTGCCACGTATTTCAGTGCCACGTATTTCAGGCACTGAAAAATACGTGGCACGTAAATACGTGGCACGTAAATACGTGGCACTTAAATACGTGGCACTTAAATACGTGGCACTTAAATACGTGGCACTTAAATACGTGGCACTTAAATACGTGGCACTTAAATACGTGGCACTTAAATACGTGGCACTTAAATACGTGGCACTTAAATACGTGGCACTTAAATACGTGGCATTTATATACGTGGCCACTGAAATATCGTGGCACTTATATACGTATATAAACGTATATTTCAGTGCCACGTATTTCAGTGCCACGTATTTCAGGTTAGGGGTAGGGTTAGGGGTAGGGTTAGGGTTTTTTGTTTTTTTCTTGTTTTCTTGTGTTTTTCTATAAAAACGCATGCGTTTTACCGCGTTTACATGCATTTTTTCACACATGTGGTTTTTTTAAAAAACGCATGCAGATAAAAACGCAAGTGTGAAACCAGACTAAAAGACGCTTTTTATAGCAAAAAAGTTTTTGCGTCTCCACATTTTGAGACCTATAATTTTTCCACATTTTGGTCCACAGAGTCATGTGAGGTCTTGTTTTTTGCGGGACGAGTTGACGTTTTTATTGGTAACATTTTCGGACACGTGACCATTTTTTTCACTTTTTATTCTGATTTTTGTGAGGCAGAATAACCAAAAACCAGCTATTCATGAATTTCTTTTGGGGGAGGCGTTTATACCGTTCTGCGCTTGGTAAAATTGATAAAGCAGTTTTATTCGTCGGGTCAGTACGATTACAGCGATACCTCATTTATATCATTTTTTTATGTTTTGACGCTTTTATACGATAAAAACTATTTTATAGAAAAAATAATTATTTTGGCATCGCTTTATTCTGAGGACTATAACTTTTTTATTTTTTTGCTGATGATGCTGTATGGCGGCTTGTTTTTTGCGGGACAAGATGACGTTTTCAGCGGTACCATGGATATTTATATCAGTCTTTTTGATCGCGTGTTATTCCACTTTTTGTCCGGCGGTATGGTAATAAAGCGTTGTTTTTTGCCTCGTTTTTTTTTTTTTTTTCTTACGGTGTTTACTGAAGGGGTTAACTAGTGGGCCAGTTTTATAGGTTGGGTCGTTACGGACGCGGCGATACTAAATATGTGTACTTTTATTGTTTTTGTTTGGTTTTTTTAGATAAAGAAATGTATTTATGGGAATAATATTTTTTTTTTTATTATTATTTATTTAGGAATTTTTTTTTTTTTTTTTTACACATGTGGAAATTTTTTTTTTTACTTTTTTACTTTGTCCCAGGGGGGGACATCACAGATCGCAGATCTGATAGTGTGCACAGCACTCTATTAGATCTGCGATCATCCTTTCATCGGAGCAGGCTGCAGCTTTCATCTGCAGCCTGCTCCGACCCGGAAGTGCTCCCTGCAGGACCCGGATACAGCCCCTCGGCCATTTTGGATCCGGGGCCTGCAGGGAGAAGACGTTCGGTACGAGGTGAGTACATCACCTTGTACCGATCGTCTCAGGGAAGCCCGCAGGGAGCCCCCTCCCTGCGCGATGCTTCCCTGTACCGCCGGTACACCGCGATCATGTTTGATCGCGGTGTGCCGGGGGTTAATGTGCCGGGGGCGGTCCGTGACCGCTCCTGGCACATAGTGCCGGATGTCAGCTGCGATATGCAGCCGACACCCGGCCGCGATCGGCCGCGCTCCCCCCGTGAGCGCGGCCGATCGCGTATGACGTACTATCCCGTCACCGGGAATTAAGTCCCAGGTCACCTTGACGGGATAGTACGTCATACGGGATTAAGGGGTTAACAGATGCATAAATCTTACAAACCAAAAAGTTTTGTTGCTCAGTTAAATTTTTATAAATTTTAAACATAAAAGTGTGGGTCAATTATTCTTCAACCCCTAGGTTTAATATTTTGTGGAATAACCTTTGTTTGCAATTATAGCTAATAATCGTCTTTTATAAGACCTGATCAGGCTGGCACAGGTCTCTGGAGTTATCTTGGCCCACTGCTCCATGCAGATCTTCTCCAAGTTATCTAGGTTCTTTGGGTGTCTCATGTGGACTTTAATCTTGAGCTCCTTCCACAAGTTTTCAATTGGGTTAAGGTCAGGAGACTGACTAGGCCACTGCAACACCTTGATTTTTTGCCTCTTGAACCAGGCCTTGGTTTTCTTGGCTGTGTGCTTTGGGTCGTTGTCTTGTTGGAAGATGAAATGACGACCCATCTTAAGATCCTTGATGGAGGAGCGGAGGTTCTTGGCCAAAATCTCCAGGTAGGCCGTGCTATCCATCTTCCCATGGATGCGGACCAGATGGCCAGGCCCCTTGGCTGAGAAACAGCCCCACAGCATGATGCTGCCACCACCATGCTTGACTGTAGGGATGGTATTCTTGGGGTCGTATGCAGTGCCATCCAGTCTCCAAACGTCACGTGTGTGGTTGGCACCAAAGATCTCGATCTTGGTCTCATCAGACCAGAGAACCTTGAACCAGTCAGTCTCAGAGTCCTCCAAGTGATCATGAGCAAACTGTAGACGAGCCTTGACATGACGCTTTGAAAGTAAAGGTACCTTACGGGCTCGTCTGGAACGGAGACCATTGCGGTGGAGTACGTTACTTATGGTATTGACTGAAACCAATGTCCCCACTGCCATGAGATCTTCCCGGAGCTCCTTCCTTGTTGTCCTTGGGTTAGCCTTGACTCTTCGGACAAGCCTGGCCTCGGCACGGGAGGAAACTTTCAAAGGCTGTCCAGGCCGTGGAAGGCTAACAGTAGTTCCATAAGCCTTCCACTTCCGGATGATGCTCACAACAGTGGAGACAGGTAGGCCCAACTCCTTGGAAAGGGTTTTGTACCCCTTGCCAGCCTTGTGACCCTCCACGATCTTGTCTCTGATGGCCTTGGAATGCTCCTTTGTCTTTCCCATGTTGACCATGTATGAGTGCTGTTCACAAGTTTGGGGAGGGTCTTAAATAGTCAGAAAAGGCTGGAAAAAGAGATAATTAATCCAAACATGTGAAGCTCATTGTTCTTTGTGCCTGAACTACTTCTTAATAGTTTAGGGGAACCAAACAGAATTCTGGGGGGTTGAGGGGTTGAATAATAAATGACCCTCTGAAAAAACTTTTCACAATTTAAAAAAAAAATAAACAAAGAAATAACATTCTTTTTTGCTGCAGTGCATTTCACACTTCCAGGCTGATCTACAGTCCAAATGTCACAATGCCAAGTTAATTCCAAATGTGTAAACCTGCTAAATCTGCAGGGGGTTGAATACTACTTGTAGGCGCAGTATATAGCGCAGCCCGCGCAGTGTATATAGCGCAGCCCGCGCAGTGTATATAGCGCAGCCCGCGCAGTGTATATAGCGCAGCCCGCGCAGTGTATATAGCGCAGCCCGCGCAGTGTATATAGCGCAGCCCGCGCAGTGTATATAGCGCAGCCCGCGCAGTGTATATAGCGCAGCCCGCGCAGTGTATATAGCGCAGCCCACGCAGTACATAACGCAGCCCACGCAGTACATAACACAGCCCACGCAGTACATAACACAGCCCACGCAGTACATAACACAGCCCACGCAGTACATAACACAGCCCACGCAGTACATAACACAGCCCACGCAGTACATAACACAGCCCACGCAGTACATAACACAGCCCACGCAGTACATAACACAGCCCACGCAGTACATAACACAGCCCACGCAGTACATAACACAGCCCACGCAGTACATAACACAGCCCACGCAGTACATAACACAGCCCACGCAGTACATAACACAGCCCACGCAGTACATAACACAGCCCACGCAGTACATAACACAGCCCGCGCAGTATATAACACAGCCCGCGCAGTATATAACACAGCCCGCGCAGTATATAACACAGCCCACGTAGTATATAGCACAGCCCACGTAGTATACAGCACAGCCCACGTAGTATACAGCACAGCCCATGTAGTATACAGCACAGCCCACGTAGTATATAGCACAGCACACGTAGTATATAGCACAGCGACGTAGTATAACACACAGCCCATGCACTATGTAACACAGCCCACGTAGTATCTAACCCAGCCCTTGTAGTATATAGCAATGTGGGCACCATATCCCTGTTAAAAAAAGAATTAAAATAAAAAATAGTTATATACTCACCTTCCGTCGGCCACTGGATCCAGCCGAGGCCTTTATCGATGCTCCTCGTGACTCTCCATTCCCAGTAATGCCTTGTGGCAATAACCTGTGATCATGTAGGCAGCATCAATAGTAAAAGGATGGTCACACATAGGGTTAATAGCAGCGTTAACAGACTGTGTTACACCACGTTATGCCGTGGTGTAACGCAGTCTGTTTAACGGACTGCTAAAACACTATGTGGGCGTTAACTGGAGGGGGCACTGACTGGAGGGGAGAAGGGGGGTGGCCAGTTCGCTGCCGGACTGTGCCTGTCGCTGATTGGTCGCGTCCACCGGCCGCGACCAATCAGCGCCGCGGGATTTCCGTTACAGACAGACAAACAGACGGAAGTACCCCTTAGACAATTATATATAGACTACTGCCCTTTTTTACAAATCCTATGTGGTGTGGATAAGTGAGGGTAGTATCTCTGCTAACCAATCAGTATTTTTGACAATCCTAATGTCTTAATTTATCGAAGATACAACATAGTAACATAGTTAGTAAGGCCAGAAAAAGACATTTGTCCATCCAGTTCAGCCTATATTCCATCAGAATAAATCCCCAGATCTACGTCCTTCTACAGAACCTAATCACTGTAAGATACAATATTGTTCTGCTCCAGGAAGACATCCAGGCCTCTCTTCCACCCCTCGACTGAGTTCGCCATCACCACCTCCTCAGGCAAGGAATTCCAGATTCTCACTAACCTACCAGTAAAGAATCCTCTTCTATGTTGGTGGAAAAACCTTCTCTCCTCCAGACGCAGAGAATGCCCCCTTGTGACTATCACCTTCCTTGGTATAAACAGATCCTCAGCGAGATATTTGTATTGTCCCCTTATATACTTAAGGTACCGTCACACTAAACGATATCGCTAGCGATCCGTGACGTTGCAGCGTCCTGGATAGCGATATCGTTGAGTTTGACACGCAGCAGCGATCTGGATCCTGCTGTGATATCGCTGGTCGTGGCTGAAAGTTCAGAACTTTATTTGGTCGTCAGATCGCCGTGTATCGTTGTGTTTGACAGCAAAAGCAATGATACCAGCGATGTTTTACAATGGTAACCAGGGTAAATATCGGGTTACTAAGCGCAGGACCGCGCTTAGTAACCCGATGTTTACCCTGGTTACCAGTGTAAAATGTAAAAAAACAAACACTACATACTCATCCTCTGATGTCTGTCACACGTCCCCCGGCGTCCGCTTCCTGCACTGACTGTGAGCTCCGGCCGGCCGCAAAGTGAAAGCACAGCGGTGACGTCACCGCTCTGCTGTTAGGGCCGACGCTCAGTCAGTGCAGGAAGCGGACGGCGAGGGACGTGAAGGTGAGTATGTACTGTTTGTTATTTTACACTGGTAACCAGGGTAAACATCGGGTTACTAAGCGCGGCCCTGCGCTTAGCAACCCGATGTTTACCCTGGTTACCCGGGGACCTCGGCATCGTTGGTCGCTGGAGAGCGGTCTGTGTGACAGCTCTCCAGCGACCAAACAGCACCGCTGCAGCGATCGGCATCGTTGTCTGTATCGCTGCAGCGTCGCTTAGTGTGACGGTACCTTTATACTTATTAGATCGCCCCTCAGTCGTCTTTTTTCTAGACTAAATAATCCTAATTTTGCTAATCTCTCGGGTATTGTAGTTCCCCCTTCCCCCTAATTAACCCCTTCACCCCCAAGGGTGGTTTGCACGTTAATGACCAGGCCAATTTTTACAATTCTGACCACTGTCCCTTTATGAGGTTATAACTCTGGAACTTTTCAACGGATCCCAGTGATTCTGACATTGTTTTCTCGTGACATATTGTACTTCATGATAGTGGCAAAAATTCTGTGATAGTACCTGCGTTTATTTGTGAAAAAAACGGAAATTTGGCGAAAATTTCAATAATTTCGCAATTTTCCAACTTTGAATTTTTATGCAATTAAATCACAGAGATATGTCACACAAAATACTTAATAAGTAACATTTCCCACATGTCTACTTTACATCAGCACAATTTTGGAACCAAAATTTTTTTTTGTTAGGGAGTTATAAGGGTTAAAAGTTGACCAGCAATTTCTCATTTTTACAACACCATTTTTTTTTAGGGACCACATCTCATTTGAAGTCATTTTGAGGGGTCTATATGATAGAAAATACCCAAGTGTGACACCATTCTAAAAACTGCACCCCTCAAGGTGCTCAAAACCATATTCAAGAAGTTTATTAATCCTTCTGGTGCTTCACAGGAATTTTTGGAATGTTTAAATAAAAATGAACATTTAACTTTTTTTCACAAAAAATTTACTTCAGCTCCAATTTGTTTTATTTTACCAAGGGTAACAGGAGAAAATGGACCCCAAAAGTTGTTGTACAATTTGTCCTGAGTACGCCGATACCCCATATGTGGGGGTAAACCACTGTTTGGGCGCATGACAGAGCTCGGAAGCGAAGGAGCGCCATTTGACTTTTCAATGCAAAATTGACTGGAATTGAGATGGGACGCCATGTTGCGTTTGGGGAGCCCCTGATGTGCCTAAACATTGAAACCCCCCACAAGTGACACCATTTTGGAAAGTAGACCCCCTAAGGAACTTATCTAGAGGTGTGGTGAGCACTTTGACCCACCAAGTGCTTCACAGAAGTTTATAATGCAGAACCGTAAAAATAAAAAATCATAATTTTTCACAAAAATTATCTTTTCACCCCAATTTTTTATTTTCCCAAGGGTAAGAGAAGAAATTGGACCCCAAAAGTTGTTGTACAATTTGTCCTGAGTGCGCTGATACCCCATATGTGGGGGTAAACCACTGTTTGGGCGCATGACAGAGCTCGGAAGCGAAGGAGCGCCATTTGACTTTTCAATGCAAAATTGACTGGAATTGAGATGGGACGCCATGTTGCGTTTGGGGAGCCCCTGATGTGCCTATACATTGAAACCCCCCACAAGTGACACCATTTTGGAAAGTAGACCCCCTAAGGAACTTATCTAGAGGTGTGGTGAGCACTTTGACCCACCAAGTGCTTCACAGAAGTTTATAATGCAGAACCGTAAAAATAAAACAAAAATTTTTTCCCACAAAAATTATTTTTTTAGCCCCCAGTTTTGTATTTTCCCGAGGGTAACAGGAGAAATTGGACCCCAAAAGTTGTTGTCCAATTTGTCCTGAGTGCGCCGATACCCCATATGTGGGGGGGAACCACCGTTTGGACGCATGGAAGGGCTCGGAAGGGAAGGAGCGCCATTTGGAATGCAGACTTAGATGGAATGGTCTGTAGGTGTCACATTGCGTTTGCAGAGCCCCTAGCCGTGAAAATAAAAAAATCTTTTTTTTTTCCCCACAAAAATTATTTTTTAGCCCCCAGTTTTGTATTTTCCCAGGGGTAACAGGAGAAATTGGACCCCAAAGGTTGTTGTCCTATTTGTCCTGAGTACGCTGATACCCCGTATGTTGGGGTAAACCCCTGTTTGGGCACATGGGAGAGCTCGGAAGGGAAGGAGCACTGTTTTGCTTTTTCAACGCAGAATTGGCTGGAATTGAGATCGGACGCCATGTCGTGTTTGGAGAGCCCTTGATGTGCCGAAACAGTGGAAAACCCCCAATTATAACTGAAACCCTAATCCACACACACCCCTAACCCTAATCCCAACAGTAACCCTAACCACACCTCTAACCCTGACACACCCCTAACCCTAATCCCAACCCTATTCCCAACCGTAAATGTAATCTAAACCCTAACCGTAACTTTAGCCCTAACCCTAACTTTAGCCCCAACCCTAACTGTAGCCTTAACCCTAGCCCCAACCCTTGCCCTAACCCTAGCCCTAACCCT
This sequence comes from Ranitomeya variabilis, assembly GCF_051348905.1. Classification (NCBI taxonomy): domain Eukaryota; kingdom Metazoa; phylum Chordata; class Amphibia; order Anura; family Dendrobatidae; genus Ranitomeya; species Ranitomeya variabilis. Next base: position 467,221,224 of record NC_135233.1, read on the forward strand.
AGCCCCAACCCTAACCCTAGCCCTAACCCTAGCCCTAACCCTAGCCCTAACCCTAGACCTAGCCCTAACCTTAGCCCTAACCTTAGCCCTAACCCTAGCCCCAACCCTAGCCCTAACCCTAGCCCTAACCCTAGACCTAGCCCTAACCCTAGACCTAGCCCTAACCCTAGCCCTAACCCTAGCCCTAACCCTAGCCCTAATGGGAAAATGGAAATAAATACTTTTTTTATTTTTCCCTAACTAAGGGGGTGATGAAGGGGGGTTTGATTTACTTTTATAGCGAGTTTTTTAGCGGATTTTTATGATTGGCAGCCGTCACACACTGAAAGACGCTTTTTATTGCAAAAAATATTTTTTGCGTTACCACATTTTGAGAGCTATAAATTTTCCATATTTTGGTCCACAGAGTCATGTGAGGTCTTGTTTTTTGCGGGACGAGTTGACGTTTTTATTGGTAACATTTTTGGGCACGTCACATTTTTTGATCGCTTTTTATTCCGATTTTTGTGAGGCAGAATGACCAAAAACCAGCTATTCATGAATTTCTTTTGGGGGAGGCGTTTATACCGTTCCGCGTTTGGTAAAATTGATAAAGCAGTTTTATTCGTCGGGTCAGTACGATTACAGCGATACCTCATTTATATTATTTTTTTATGTTTTGGCGCTTTTATACGATAAAAACTATTTTATGGAAAAAATAATTATTTTTGCATCGCTTTATTCTCAGGACTATAACTTTTTTATTTTTTTGCTGATCATGCTGTATGGCGGCTCGTTATTTGCGGGACAAGATGACGCTTTCAGCGGTACCATGGTTATTTATATCTGTCTTTTTGATCGCGTGTTATTCCACTTTTTGTTCGGCGGTATGATAATAAAGCGTTGTTTTTTGCCTCGTTTTTTTTTTTTTTTTCTTACGGTGTTTACTGAAGGGGTTAACTAGTGGGCCAGTTTTATAGGTCGGGTCGTTACGGACGCGGCGATACTAAATATGTGTACTTTTATTGTTTTTTTTTTATTATTTAGATAAAGAAATGTATTTATGGGAATAATATTTTTTTTTTTCATTATTTTGGAATATTTTTTTTTATTTTTTTTTACACATTTGGAAAAATTTTTTTTTACTTTTTTACTTTGCCCCAGGGGGGGGACAATACAGATCGGTGATCTGCCAGTTTGCATAGCACTCTGACAGATCACCGATCTGAGAGAAGTGCAGGCTGCTTCACAGTGCCTGCTCTGAGCAGGCTTCTGTGAAGCCACCTCCCTCCCTGCAGGACCCGGATCCGCGGCCATCTTGGATCCGGGTCTGGAGCAGGCAGAGAGGGAGGCAAGACCCTCGCAGCAACGCGATCACATCGCGTTGCTGCGGGGGGCTCAGGGAAGCCCGCAGGGAGCCCCCTCCCTGCGCGATGCTTCCCTGCACCGCCGGCACATCGCGATCATGTTTGATCGCGGTGTGCCGGGGGTTAATGTGCCGGGAGCGGTCCGTGACTGCTCCTGGCACATAGTGCCGGATGTCAGCTGCGATAGGCAGCTGACACCCGGCCGCGATCGGCCGCGCTCCCCCCGTGAGCGCCACCGATCGCGCTGGACGTACTATCCCGTCCGTGGTCATGGGGGCCCACCCCACCTCGACGGGATAGTACGTCCGATGTCAGAAAGGGGTTAATTGTGTTGCCCTCCTTTGTACTCGTTCTAGTTCCATTATATCCTTCCTGAGCACCGGTGCCCAAAACTGTACACAGTACTCCATGTGCGGTCTAACTAGGGATTTGTACAGAGGCAGTATAATGCTCTCATCATGTGTTTCCAGACCTTTTTTTAATGCACCCCATGATCCTGTTTGCCTTGGCTATGGGTCTATAAGAACCAGGATCCATTACATCTTTTCCATGTTTATGTAGCAACTTCTTGTATGCCAGATTTCCTGATTTTAGGAGAATTTTTTCTTGTAACGTGTGATTAAATACTTTTATCAAAGTTGGTGCAAGATCTTCATTTAATAATTTATAGAGCTCACCAGTGAGCCCATCAGAGCCAGGGCTTTTTTTATCTTTTAATATTTTTTATTGTCCTAACCACCTCCTCTTTTATCAGTGCATTAAGTGTATCCTTATCTGAATCATTTATGGTAGGCAATGCCAGTGTATTTAGAAAACATTCACTCTCTTCTTCATCTACTTTATCTTGTTTATAAAGCGTTGAGTAAAATTGAGTTTCATTTATTTTTGGGGGGTCATTTTGTCGTTTTCCACCAGAGTCCCTCAGGCTGTTAATATAAGTTATGAATCTCTTTCAATGGGCCATCTTAGCCAGAATTGATCCTGCCTTATTCACATATTTAAAGAATTCAGCTGATTTCTGCTGTCCCTTTAATCTTCCAACCATAAATCAAATTACAATTTTGCTTTCACCCACCTATCACGATTCATTATATTGGGATATTTTAAGTAGATTGTATATGAACGTCTCGTTTCTTTGCTTGCCTTTTTGAAAGCCGCTAGCGTTTTATTTTCTATAGTTCTTACATATCTCATTATTCTGCCTCTTAATAAGGCTTTTACGGGCCCCATTATAAATGGGGGATCCTCTTCATGTTCCTTATTGTTTAAACTAAATTCAAGCCACCATCTTTTAATAATCCTTTGAAAATTCTCATCTTTTGTCAAATAAGTTGGAAATTTCCATAAAATATCAGTGCCTTTCAGGAAAATATCAGATAAAGAAAGTAAGATAGGTGAATGACCTGATGTAAAGAGATCCTGAATACGGATATTATAACTCTACTTATCAGACCTTGTGAATATAAAAAAGAGTCTATTCTGGACCAAGTATAATAGTGGTAGTATATACCATATTGTTCGCTTTGTAAGATGCTCCGGATTATAAGACGCACCCCAAATTTTGCTGAGAAAAATAGGAAAACAACTTCTTTTTAAATAAAATGGTGGTCCTTCTTATAATCCATGCGTTTTATATTGCTTGCCGGGGGTCGGTGGCTGCGGTGTAGCAGGATCCCATGGTCGCTGCTGGAGGAGGCAGGAGTGGAGCGTTGCTGCAGGCTGGGATGAGGGGGTGTGCAGGTGTCCTGTGCCGCGGGGGGGGGTCTCTGGTGGAGCTGGCATCTCTGGTGCTGCGGGGGGGCTCTGCTGCCGACATTTTGTGAAAGGCCAGAGCCCCCGGCAGTTCGTCCATGCTTTCCTCAGCGCTGAAATCTCATCTCTCGAGATCTTGGTGCCGAGATCTCCATCTGAGCATGCGCCGAATCCCGGCAGCCATTTTCCCGAAGTACACCGCACAGGAAAGCATGGATGAACTGCCGGGGGGCTCTGGCCTTTCACAAAATGTCGGGAGAGCCCCCCCCCGCAGCACCAGCATCAACCTGGGCAGTGGCGGACACCCCCTCATCCCAGCCTGCAACAGTGCTGGTAAATGGTATATCCGCATTGTAAGACGCACCCCCATTCCCCCCCAAATTTTGGGGAAAAAAAGTGAGTCTTAGGCCGGTTTCACACTTGCGTATGGAGCAGCTGCGGAGGGCTGCGGACTTCCTCCGTGAAGCCCCGCCCTCCGCCGCTAGCTCCGCCTACTTCTGCATGCGGCCGGCATGCGGCCTGTGTACCTATATTTAACATTAGGTACGCAGGTCGTGTGGCTGTATGCGGAGGCTGCCGCATGCGGCGTTTTGACACTGCAGCTACCAGCGTAGGATGCAGCCTGTAGCATTTTTTTTTATCTGCAGCGTCAAAACGCCGCATGCGGCACCATCCGCATACTGCGGCAGGACCTGCGTACCTAATGTTAAATATAGGTACACAAGCCGCATGCAGAAGTAGGCGGAGCTAGCGGCGGAGGGCGGGGCTTCACGAAGGAAGTCCGCAGCCCGCCGCAGATCAGGTAAACGCTAGTGTGAAACTAGCCTTACAAAGCGAGAAATACGGTAAGTACATATATATACACTTTATAACACCCCCCCTAAACAAAAGAAAATTAAAACACTAATAAAAATGAAAAGTCAGAGGATCAAAATATTTAAGATTTCACTTTTCTCGCGCACGAGTTAGAGAGGCCTCTGGATGTTTCTTAGGCTACTTTCACACTAGCGTCGTTTGGCCTCCGTCGCAATGCGTCGTTGTGGATAAAAAACGCATCCTGCAAAAGTGCTTGCAGGATGCGTTTTTTCTCCATAGACTAACATTTGCGACGCATTGCCACACGTCGCAACCGTCATGCGACGGTTGCGTCGGACCGTCGGCACCAAAAAACGTTGCATGTAACGTTTTTTGGTGCGTCGTGTCCGCCATTTCCGACCGCGCATGCGCGGCCGGAACTCCGCCCCCGCCTCCCCGCACCTCACAATGGGGCAGCGGATGAGTTGAAAAACTGCATCTGCTGCCCCCCGTTGTACGGCGATTTCACTGCTTGCGTCGGTGCGCCGCAATTCGTCGTGCGTCTTACAACGCTAGTGTGAAAGTAGCCTTACCGCTTCCACACACTAATTTATTGTGGCGCAGCTACGTGGAGAAAAAAGAAAAACGTTTCTCCACCTTCTCCTTTGGCATGGCATCTGAGTGCGGTCCGATTTTTTTCAGACTCATTGACTTGCCAATTTTGATCTGACATGTTTCTACAACTTTCTGCAGACTGCTAGGTCAGTGAATAATCACATAGATGTGAAAGGCCCCATAGACCAGCACACGTACAAGTGCCATCCGCGAGAAAGGAAAAAAACTTGTACGTGATAATCGGACATCTGATGAGGCATAAGGATAGACCACTGGTATAAAAGTCCCAGCCTTTTAACTATACCACCATCAGTCATGGACAGCATCATCTAAACAAACCAGCTTTCATTTGCTGCACCTCCCTGGCAAAGTGATCATATGTAACCACGATGCTGAAATAAAAATCTCAAAGTTTGCATCATCCACCATTCAGCATTTCGAAAACAAAGATGAAGGAGAATAAATATTGGTCAGATCAAAATATCAAATAATTACATTCACAGATTATAAAAAATTAATGTTAAACACCAAACAGAAAATTATTTCAACACCTGAACTGTCATTTTTCCGTCGCTGCACTACCGCTCAAAAAATACATAAAAAAAAAAAAGTCAAAACTTTGTATGTTCCCCAATAATGTATCAATAAAAACAGCAAGTAAAAAAAATAAAACAACAAACATACAGTGCCTACAAGTAGTATTCAACCCCCTGCAGATTTAGCAGGTTTACACATTTGGAATTAACTTGGCATTGTGACTGTAGATCAGCCTGGAAGTGTGAAATGCACTGCAGCAAAAAAGAATGTTATTTCTTTGTTTATTTTTTCTTTAAATTGTGAAAAGTCTTTTCAGAGGGTCATTTATTATTCAACCCCTCAACCCACCAGAATTCTGTTTGGTTCCCCTAAAGTATTAAGAAGTAGTTCAGGCACAAAGAACAATGAGCTTCACATGTTTGGATTAATTATCTCTTTTTCCAGCCTTTTCTGACTATTTAAGACCCTCCCCAAACTTGTGAACAGCACTCATACATGGTCAACATGGGAAAGACACAGGAGCATTCCAAGGCCATCAGAGACAAGATCGTGGAGGGTCACAAGGCTGGCAAGGGGTACAAAACCCTTTCCAAGGAGTTGGGCCTACCTGTCTCCACTGTTGGGAGCATCATCCAGAAGTGGAAGGCTTATGGAACTACTGTTAGCCTTCCACGGCCTGGACAGCCTTTGAATGTTTCCTCCCGTGCCGAGGCCAGGCTTGTCCGAAGAGTCAAGGCTAACCCAAGGACAACAAGGAAGGAGCTCCGGGAAGATCTCATGGCAGTGGGGACATTGGTTTTAGTCAATACCATAAGTAACGTACTCGACCGCAATGGTCTCCGTTCCAGACGAGCCTGTAAGGTACCTTTACTTTCAAAGCGCCATGTCAAGGCTCGTCTACAGTTTGCTCATGATCACTTGGAGGACTCTGAGACTGACTGGTTCAAGGTTCTCTGGTCTGATGAGACGAAGATCGAGATCTTTGGTGCCAACCACACACGTGACGTTTGGAGACTGGATGGCACTGCATACGACCCCAAGAATACCATCCCTACAGTCAAGCATGGTGGTAGCAGCATCATGCTGTGGGGCTGTTTCTCAGCCAAGGGGCCTGGCCATCTGGTCCGCATCCATGGGAAGATGGATAGCTCGGCCTACCTGGAGATTTTGGCCAAGAACCTCCGCTCCTCCATCAAGGATCTTAAGATGGGTCGTCATTTCATCTTCCAACAAGACAACGACCCAAAGCACACAGCCAAGAAAACCAAGGCCTGGTTCAAGAGGCAAAAAATCAAGGTGTTGCAGTGGCCTAGTCAGTCTCCTGACCTTAACCCAATTGAAAACTTGTGGAAGGAGCTCAAGATTAAAGTCCACATGAGACACCCAAAGAACCTAGATAACTTGGAGAAGATCTGCATGGAGGAGTGGGCCAAGATAACTCCAGAGACCTGTGCCGGCCTGATCAGGTCTTATAAAAGACGATTATTAGCTGTAATTGCAAACAAAGGTTATTCCACAAAATATTAAACCTAGGGGTTGAAGAATAATTGACCCACACTTTTATGTTTAAAATTTATAAAAATTTAACTGAGCAACAAAACTTTTTGGTTTGTAAGATTTATGCATCTGTTAATAAATCCTGCTCTTGTTTGATGGCTCTAACTTATTTGCATCTTATTAAACCTGCTAAATCTGCAGGGGGTTGAATACTACTTGTAAGCATTGTACAAGCATTCACACAGGTCCATTGATAGAAATATAAAGTTAAGGGCGTCAGAAAATGGAGGCAAAAACAAATAAGAATTTTGCAAAGGGAAAAAATACAGTATGTATTATTTTTAGCTACTAACTGATTTATGTGATTGTTATTCTGTAATGTCTTTATTGTCTGTTCAAGTCCTCTCTAAAATGTAAAGTGCTGCGGAATATGTTGGTGCTATAGAAATAAATTACTAATTATTTAGTATAGATTTCCTGTGTACACACATCCCATATGCATAATATAAAATATTATCTATATATCCACACGCACTTTCAGTGTATCTCCAAAAAGGAAGAAAAACTTAGAATTATCGAGTTTCCATGATGGATAGACATGTTACCGATAAACAAAATGATGAAAAAAAAAATGGAAACAAAGTTTTCCAAACATCTTGATTTATTCAAACTCCCGGCACTTATAGCCTTGGCTGCTATGAATGGTGGCCTGATGGCGTTGTCTACAGTGGCTGGAATGGAGGTCTATCCGCTTCAGTGAGGAGTCCCACTTTGATCTTGGATGCACTTATTGTGGGTGTTTGGTCTGGAGGCCATCTATGAAGAGTCCTTCATGAGGGAACGTCACACCAGTCCTACTCCCAGGATTATGGTGTACGGTAGCCGGACCCCTCTAGTCTTCATTTCAGCTGCACTAACAGCTCGGCGTTAGGGAAGAGTCCGAAAACTGTATAACTCGGATGAGGATTGCAACGCTCAAACTGGCAGTTGGCTCTCCTTCCACAAGTGTGTCTCTATGCAGCTGTCACACTTGGGTCAGGGGAGTCAGTGGCCAGTCCGAGTACTGCGATGCCATCCTCGTCCAACTCATAAACCATCTGATTCTTCTCTTATATCGATTTGGTTGTTGGACCAGTGGTACAGCAATTTCTCCAACGTGTCCCAGGAGCAATTTTTCAACATGACGCCAGCCCACATGTTCCTCAATCTTGTTAGTGGCCTGAATGTGCGCCCATGGCTGCAGCGTCTCCAGACTTGTCTCCCATCGAGCACATCTGGGACCTCATTGGTCGGTGACTACACTTTGCTGCCAGCAGCGGATCTTGATGATTTCTGTACCCAAGTGAATTCAGCACAGCTGAACATTCCTCAGCTGACCATTACTAGCCTCATATATAGCGGCCAAGGCTGTAAGTGCGGGGATTTCTGCACGTGACGCTTATACCAGATACTGAATAAATTGAAAATGTGGTTTCCATTTCTTCATCATGTATACAGCAGTAACCTGTCTGCATACTGCAAGTTCCATAATTTCATGATTTTCCTTCTTGGTGTTGCAATGTAGAAAAAAAAAAGTATAATATATACTCTATAGTGTGCGTATAGGGAATCTAATATATAGGATCTGTACATAGTGTGTGTAGGGGATGTAATAGGGTGTGTAGTGGAACAAATCTATAAGGTCTGCACAAAGTGTGTATACAGGGAATCTAATCTATAGGGTCTACATGTAGTGTATATATGGATCTAATCTATAGGGTCCGTACAAACCGTGTGTATAGGGATCTAATCTATAGTGTATATACATATAGTGTGTATAGGGGATCTATTAGGTCTGTATACTGTATATAGTATGTATTGAAGATGTAATCGATAGGGTTGGTACAGTGTGTATACAGGGGATCTAATTTTTACGGTGTGTGTATATAGACCCTATAGTTTAGATCCTCTATAGACATTGTATGTGCAGACTCTATACATTAGATTCCCTATATACGCACTTTGTGCAGACCTTATAGATTTGCTCCGCTACACACTATATGTACAAACCCTATTACATCCCCTATACATACTACAGTATGTACAGATCCTATAGATTAAACCAGCTAAATGTACATCCTCTGTATATTGCATTCCCCTAAACACAAACTGTATTTACATACCCTATACATATACACTACATGCAGACCATATATGTTAGATCCCCTATATACACACACCTTATAGATGTGATCCTACACAATGTGTACAGACCCTATATATTAGATACACACACCATACGTACAGACCCTAAAGATTAGATCCCCTATATACACTGTGTACAGACCCTATAGATTATATACACACTATATGTACAGACCCTATAGATTACATCCTCTACATGTACAGACCCTATAGATCACATGTGCTATATACAGTGTGTACAAACCCTATAGATTACATCCGCCACATGTAGAGACCCTATAGATTACATCCGCTATATACAGTGTGTACAGACCCTATAGATTACATCATCTACACTGTGTGCAGAATTATTAGGCAAGTTGTATTTTGATCACATGATACTTTTTATACATGTTGTCCTACTCCAAGCTGTTCAGGCTTGAGAGCCAACTACCAATTACGTAAATCAGGTGATGTGCATGTCTGTAATGAGGAGGGGTGTTCTCTAATGACATCAAAACCCTATATAAGGTGTGCTTAATTATTAGGCAACTTCCTTTCCTTTGGCAAAATGGGTCAGAAGAGAGATTTGACGGCCCCTGAAAAGTCCAAAATTGTGAGATCTCTTGCAGAGGGATGCAGCAGTCTTGAAATTGCCAAACTTTTGAAGCGTGATCACCGAACAATCAAGCGTTTCATGGCAAATAGCCAACAGGGTCACAAGAAGTGCGTTGGGCAAAAAAGGTGCAAAATAACTGCCCATGAATTGTGGAAAATCAAGCGTGAAGCTGCCAAGATGCCATTTGCCACCAGTTTTGCCATATTTCAGAGCTGCAACGTTATTGGAGTAACAAAAAGCACAAGGTGTGCGATACTCAGGGACATGGCCAAGCTAAGGAAGGCTGAGAAACGACCATCTTTGAACAAGAAACATAACATAAAACGTCAAGACTGGGCCAAGAAATATCTTAAGACTGACTTTTCAAAGGTTTTATGGACTGATGAAAGGAGAGTGACTCTTGATGGGCCAGATGGATGGGCCAGAGGCTGGATCAGTAAAGGGCAGAGAGCTCCACTCCGACTCAGACGCCAGCAAGGTAGAGGTGGGGTCCTGGTATGGGCTGGTATCATCAAAGATGAACTTGTGGGACCTTTTCCGGTTGAGGATGGAGTGAAGCTCAACTCCCAGACCTACTGCCAGTTTCTGGAAGACAACTTCTTCAAGCAGTGGTACAGGAAGAAGTCAGTATCGTTCAAGAAAAACATGATTTTCAAGCAGGACAATGCTCCATCACATGCCTCCAAGTACTCCACAGCGTGGCTGGCCAGTAAAGGTCTCAAAGAAGAAAAAATAATGACATGGCCCCCTTGTTCACCTGATCTGAGCCCCAAAGAGAACCTGTGGTCCCTCATAAAATGTGAGATATACAGGGAGGGAAAACAGTACACCTCTCAGAACAGTGTCTGGGAGGCTGTGGTGGCTGCTGCACGCAATGTTGGTTGTAAACAGATCAAGCAACTGATGGAATCTATGGATGGAAGGCTGCTGGTGTCATCATAAAGAAAGGTGGCTATATTGGTCACTAATTTTGGGGGGTTTTGTTTTTGCATATCAGAAATGTTTATTTCTAAATTTTGTGCAGTTATATTGGTTTACCTGGTGAAAACAAACAAGTGAGATGGGAACATATTTGGTTTTTATTAAGTTGCCTAATAATTCTGCACAGTAATAGTTACCTGCACAAACATATCCTCCTAAGATAGCCAAATATAAAAAAAACAAACACTCCAACTTCCAAAAATATTAAGCTTTGATATTTACGAGTCTTTTGGGTTGACTGAGAACATAGTTGTTGATCAATAATAAAAATAATCCTCTAAAATACAACTTGCCTAATAATTCTGCACTCAGTGTATATGAATTAACTATATAGATTACATCCTCTATATGTACAGACCCTATAGATTATGTCCACTATATACAGTATGTACAGACCCTATAGATTACATCCACTATATACAGTATGTACAGACCCTATAGATTACATCCACTATATACAGTATGTACAGACCCTATAGATTACATCATCTATACACTGTGTACAGACTATAGATTACATCCTCTATATGTACAGACCCTATGGATCACATCCTCTATATACACTGTGTACAGATCCTATAGATTACATCCTCTATATACACTGTGTACAGACCCTATGGATCACATCCTCTATATACACTGTGTACAGACTATAGATTACATCTTCTATATGTACAGACCCTATAGATCACATCCTCTATATACACTGTGTACAGACTATAGATTATATCTTCTATATGTACAGACCCTATAGATCACATCCTCTATATACACTGTGTACAGACCATATAGATTACATCCACTATATACAGTGTGCACAGACCCTATGGATCACATCCTCTATATACACTGTGTAGACTATAGATTACGGTATATCTTCTATATGTACAGACCCTATAGATCACATCCTCTATATACACTGTGTACAGACTATAGATTACGGTATATCTTCTATATGTACAGACCCTATAGATCACATCCTCTATATACACTGTGTACAGACTATAGATTATATCTTCTATATGTACAGACCCTATAGATCACATCCTCTATATACACTGTGTACAGACTATAGATTACGGTATATCTTCTATATGTACAGACCCTATAGATCACATCCTCTATATACACTGTGTACAGACTATAGATTATATCTTCTATATGTACAGACCCTATAGATCACATCCTCTATATACACTGTGTACAGACTATAGATTACATCTTCTATATGTACAGACCCTATAGATCACATCCTCTATATACACTGTGTACAGACTATAGATTATATCTTCTATATGTACAGACCCTATAGATCACATCCTCTATATACACTGTGTACAGACTATAGATTACATCCTCTATATGTACAGACCCTATGGATCACATCCTCTATATACACTGTGTACAGACTATAGATTACGGTATATCTTCTATATGTACAGACCCTATAGATCACATCCTCTATATACACTGTGTACAGACCATATAGATTACATCCACTATATACAGTGTGCACAGACCCTATGGATCACATCCTCTATATACACTGTGTAGACTATAGATTACATCTTCTATATGTACAGACCCTATAGATCACATCCTCTATATACACTGTGTACAGACTATAGATTATATCTTCTATATGTACAGACCCTATAGATCACATCCTCTATATACACTGTGTACAGACTATAGATTACATCTTCTATATGTACAGACCCTATAGATCACATCCTCTATATACACTGTGTACAGACTATAGATTACGGTATATCTTCTATATGTACAGACCCTATAGATCACATCCTCTATATACACTGTGTACAGACTATAGATTATATCTTCTATATGTACAGACCCTATAGATCACATCCTCTATATACACTGTGTACAGACTATAGATTACGGTATATCTTCTATATGTACAGACCCTATAGATCACATCCTCTATATACACTGTGTACAGACTATAGATTACGGTATATCTTCTATATGTACAGACCCTATAGATCACATCCTCTATATACACTGTGTACAGACTATAGATTATATCTTCTATATGTACAGACCCTATAGATCACATCCTCTATATACACTGTGTACAGACTATAGATTATATATTCTATATGTACAGACCCTATAGATCACATCCTCTATATACACTGTGTACAGACTATAGATTACATCTTCTACATGTACAGACCCTATAGATCACATCCTCTATATACACTGTGTACAGACTATAGATTATATCTTCTATATGTACAGACCCTATAGATCACATCCTCTATATACACTGTGTACAGACTATAGATTACATCTTCTACATGTACAGACCCTATAGATCACATCCTCTATATACACTGTGTACAGACTATAGATTATATCTTCTATATGTACAGACCCTATAGATCACATCCTCTATATACACTGTGTACAGACTATAGATTACATCTTCTATATGTACAGACCCTATAGATCACATCCTCTATATACACTGTGTACAGACTATAGATTACGGTATATCTTCTATATGTACAGACCCTATAGATCACATCCTCTATATACACTGTGTACAGACTATAGATTATATCTTCTATATGTACAGACCCTATAGATCACATCCTCTATATACACTGTGTACAGACTATAGATTACGGTATATCTTCTATATGTACAGACCCTATAGATCACATCCTCTATATACACTGTGTACAGACTATAGATTACGGTATATCTTCTATATGTACAGACCCTATAGATCACATCCTCTATATACACTGTGTACAGACTATAGATTATATCTTCTATATGTACAGACCCTATAGATCACATCCTCTATATACACTGTGTACAGACTATAGATTACATCTTCTATATGTACAGACCCTATAGATCACATCCTCTATATACACTGTGTACAGACTATAGATTACATCTTCTATATGTACAGACCCTATAGATCACATCCTCTATATACATTGTGCACAGACTATAGATTACATCCTCTATATGTACAGACCCTATGGATCACATCCTCTATATATACACACATCCCTGCACCAGGAGCACAGCCACCGCCGCTCTCACTCCGGCTGACAATAGCCCCAAACCGCAAGTAAAAGCCACGGCCAGTGCTCGGGGACACAATCTGCTGCCCCCCATTATATACCGGCATCGAAGACCATCTGCCACAATCAAGACAACTACCCCCAACCTCTTCCATTGCCCATGTCCCCTCCCTCCTCACCCCCATGACGTAGCCGGTGACGTAAGACTCTCAATCCCGGTTCGGTTCGGTGCTGGAGGGGGAGAAGAGCAGGGTAAGGGGGCTTAGTGATGATATCATCACGCACTGGACCCAGCACGCCCACTTGTGTAGCTCGCGGCATAGCGAAGCTGAATGGAACGCAAAGCGTGACCTGCGTCTGCGTTTCAAACCTCGTTAGCAGTTGGCGGGGAAACTGAGAGATCCCGCCCACTCTGTCTGAGTCTTTGTCTGGGTGAGGGAACGCGGCGGGCGTGACGTCACGTCATGGAGTGATAAGACTATGAGGTGGCAGTTGGCGCAGCGCCACTTTGGGGTGCTTGTTTCCATGGAGCTAGTGGTGAGATGTAACCTAGGTAACTGTGAGGTACAGCCGGCTGACCACCACATGTAAGCGGCAATTTGCTTCTTTCTCTAGTATTAGTGAAGGATGTGTGGAGCATTGTTCCCTGGGAGTCATATGCTGCGTTTCCGAGGAGAATATCTGTGTAGGAAGGGACTGTCATGGCCGTCTTTTGCCATCTCACCTGGCATGTCTTAAAGACTCTCAGAAAATGGGACAGATTTATTATTAGTCCCCTTATTTCTGGAGTGTGCGCACCATGTTTTATAATTCAGAAAAAATAGACAATTTTTGTGCTGTGCAGGTCAAGGAGGTGTGGCTTATTGGACAGAAGGCGTGGCTTAAGGGGGCTTTACAGGTTTGTAAACTGTCACCACTTTTGATTAAAAAATAAAAACCCAAACCCTGTCCCTTACTCGCCCACCTTGGATCCGGCACCGAGTCTCCGCTGCTGCTCCCTGTGTCAGTTATTGTCTCCAGAGCTTATGTCACGTCGACAGCGCTGCAGCCAATCACTGAGCGCAGGGGCTGGTGCTGTCAGCTTGGGCAGAGTTCAGCAATGGGCTGTGGACGATAAGACCCAAGGAGCAGCAGCGGAGACTCCATGTTGGACCCGGAGAGGGGGGAAGTTAACTGAAACTTCAGGAACAAAAAATAATGGCAGATTCAGGAGAACATCACCAGTTACACTAGGTTAAAAAAAATAATTACATATGGTATGCATGGCAAGTGCCAGGTCCTCTTGAAGATTCATGTTTCGAACGTGTAAGGGTATGTGTCCACGTTCAGGATTGCATCAGGATTTGGTCAGGATTTTTCATCGGTATTTGTAAGCCAAAACCAGGAGTGGAACAATTAGAGGAAAAGTATAATAGAAACATATGCACAACTTCTGCATTTATCACCCACTCCTGGTTTTGGCTTACAAATACTGATGGAAAATCCTGACCAAATCCTGATGCAATCCTGAACATGGACACATACCCTTAGACATTGGCATCGCTTAAAGGGAACCTGTCAGCAGGATTGTGCTCAATAACCTACAGACAGGGTCAGGTCGGCGCTGTAAGGGTATGTGTCCACGTTCAGGATTGCATCAGGATTTGGTCAGGATTTTCCATCAGGATTTGTAAGCCAAAACCAGGAGTGGGTGATAAATGCAGAAGTGGTGCATATGTTTCTATTATACTTTTCCTCTAAGTGTTCCACTCCTGGTTTTGGCTTACAAATACTGATGGAAAATCCTGACCAAATCCTGATGCAATCCTGAATGTGGACACATACCCTTAGGGTATGTGTCCACGTTCAGGTTTGCTTCAGGCTTTGGTCTGGATTTTATGCAGGTAAAATCCTGACCAAAAATGCACCTGAGGTCACTGGCAGGTCACCTGCAGTGATCCTGCGTGTTTTGCTCATTGTAGCAACATGCTGCGTTCTGAAAAAATGCACCGCATGTGCGTTTTTGCAGGAAAAACGTATGCGTTTTTTAGTGCACAGTGGAGTCGGGATTTCATTAAATCCCCTCCACTATGCTGTAACATCTGGACGCTGCGTTTTTGACGCTGCGGCTCAACACTGCGTCAAAAACGCAGCGTTTCCTGAACGTGGACACATACCCTTATACTGATTACAATGATATACTTGGTGATGAAATCTGTCTTGTGGTTCTTGTTTCATCTTTATTTTCAGTTAATGACATTCTGGTGCTCTGGCAGCCTGTGGGGATGTGGTCTCTGATTAGGTATTCATTAGTATGGCTTCTGACAGGTCACTGACCCACCCCCTATTTTACATACTGAATATTATATGTATTGAAGAAAAAAAATCACATTCAGCAGGCATGTGGCACCTGGGCTGCAGCAGGATCGCATCTATGATATGCATTAAATTGTTTATTTGCAATACGATAGATGCTACTGTGCAGGCGCTGCTGTCACCATCTTCATGGAGACAATTCTTTTCTTAAGATGTAGACGCCTGCGCAGTCAAATCTATCGATCGCTGATGGATGCTACTGCGCAAGCAAGGCTGATGCTATTTTGAGACAAATTTTTTTTTTTTTTCTAAATAAATTTATATCAGCAAATAAAACCATTATACATGCGATCATGCTCCGGCGCCTGCCTGCTGAATTTTTATTTATTTTTCCTTAAGTACATATAATTTTCAGTATGTAAAATAGGGGGCAGATTAGTGAGGGATCAGTGACCTGTCATAAGCCATACAGATGAATATGTAATCAGCACCACATAAAGGCCGCCCCAGAGCGCAAGAATCTTATTAACTGAAAATAAAGATTAAACAACAACCACAAGACGGATTTCATCACCAAAGTATCATTTTACTCAGTATAACTGCGCCAAACTGACATTGTAGGTTAGGCCTCTTTCACACTTCCGTTTTTTACAATCAGTCACAATCCGTCAAAATGTTGGAAAGATGGATCCTGTGTTGATTGTAAAAAAACGGATGCACTGGGTCTGTTTTTTTGACGGATCCGTCAAGGTTATGTGCACATGTTGTGTATGCGTCTTCGCCGCGTTTTTCCACTGCGAAAACGCATACACAACCCATGATAAAAATAACAAAACAAATTAAAGAATCGTGATATTCTTACCTTCCGGCGTCCCCTGCAGCTTTCCCGTGGCCTTCCTGATGCTCGCATAGGCAGCATCAATAGTAAAAAGAGAGCGAGAGAGAATTTCCCTGACTGGAAATTCTTCCGAGCATGCTCAGTTTCAAAAGACGGTATCCGTCGCTGGATTCCTGCTTTTGACAGTCAGAGACGGATCCTGCGTCCATATGCTTCCATTATAGCCAACGACGAACAGCGTAGGATCCGTCAATGAGCGGTTTTCCGACGTACACAAAAAACGTTCCTCTGTGCGTTGTCTCTGCTCGACGGATAGCAACTTTACGACGGATCCAGCGCACGACGGATAATACAAGTCTATGAGAAAAAAACGGATCCAGCAGAAATATTTGCTGGATCCGTTTTTTTTTCACAAAACGACGCATTGTGATGGAAAAAGAAAGACGGAAGTGTGAATCAGGACTTAGGCTACTTTCACACTAGCGTCGTGCACTGCACGTCGCTATGCGACGTTGCAGCGCGCTGACGTATAGTGTGGAAGCGCCGCACAACGGGGGCAGCGGATGCTGTTTTACATCGCATCCGCTGCCCCATTATGATGTGCGCGGGGGCGGAGTTCCGGCCGCGCATGCGCGGTCAGAAAAGACGCTATCGACGCACAAAAAAACGTTACATGCAACTTTTTTTTGTGCCGACGGTCCGACGCAACCGTCACACGACGGTTGCGACGTGTGGCAATGCGTCGCACTGCATCGTTAATTCAAGTCTATGGAGAAAAAAACGCATCCTGCAAGCAATTTTGCAGGATGCGTTTTTTCTACAGAACGACGCATAGCGACGTGCAGTGCACGACGCTAATGTGAAAGTAGCCTTACTGTGCCCAATCCTGCTGACAGGTTCCCATTAAAAGGCAATCACAAGTGACTGCAGGATCAAGCACCCCAAGGGAAAAAGAAATGAAAAAAAAAACCACCACCTTTTTAATAAAAGAAAAGAAATAAAATGCAATAATTGCCATTTTTGGTTTTCTCTCCCCAAAAATGACAAAACAGTTATCAAATAGCTACCGTATATTTCCCCCCAACATTTATAAATTTTACTGACCACCAGAACAGAGTAACTTGACATTATTACCACACTGAATACTGTAAAAAGCCCCACCCCATAAATATATTATTCCTGTTTTTCATTACATTGTATGGTAAAGTAAAAGATTCCATAGAAAAATAGCCTTATATCAACAAAAACATGCTCATGGAAGATGAGTAAAGGTTGGTTAGCAACTGCATAGGGCAAAAAAATTTTTTATTGTAATATTCAGCTAAATAGGACATAGATAATGCTATAAAAGGAGGAATTACAAGCATTTTTTAAGTGTTTGTGCATGTTTCTCATGTCCCTTGTCATTTACTTATAGCTTAGTAAACCTCATCTCCTTTAGGTGGCAGCAGACTACTGCACAGTAGCCGTTGGAGCCACAAATTGTCTTAATTCATACACAGGCATGCATTTTTATGACAATACAGATATATATATATTCTATAAAGTGAAGCTTTAGGCTATGTTCACACTATGCGTTTTTTCAGCGTGTTTTTTTTTTCTGCAGCAGAAACTGCTCTCTTGGCAGATAAGAAGCTGCAGAATAAAGCAGGTTTTGGCTATTTTTTTTTTCTTGTGGTGGTTTGCTACGTTTTTGTCATGCTACATGCGGTGAAGAGGGGTTCCAGGGTCGCTGTCTATAGATAGATAATAGATAAATCTATAGATAGATAGATAGATAGATATTAGATAGATAAAAATAATAATAATCTTTATATAGCGCCAACATATTCCACAGCGCTATACAGTTGAACAGTTTCAAACACAACAGTCGTAAGTAACAACGTTAACAATACAATAATTAAAGCAAAATCAGACGACCCTGCTCGTGAGAGCTTACAATCTACAATGAGGTGGGGGAGATACAAGGTACAGGTGTGTATTTACAATGATGTATTTACAATGATGGTCCAGCCATCTTCAGGGGGTGGGGGGTAGATGGAGATAGTGAATGGGCTACACACACAAACATAAAATCACTTTGATTAGTGAACGTGATAGGCCGCCCTGAACAAATGTGTTTTGAGGGAGCGCCTAAAACTATGCAAATTCTGGATGGTCCTAATATCTTGGGGTAGAGCATTCCAGAGGATTGGCGCAGTGCGGGAGAAGTCTTGTAGTCGGGAGTGGGAGGTACGGAATAGTGCAGAGGTTAGTCGAAAGTCTAATGGTTAATCCAATAAATAACCACTTGTATGCAAGGTATATGTCATGCACTACTAGACATAGATCATCCCAAATGAAAAAGTGCAATACAAAGACACCGTATTAAAATTATTTTTATTATTAATATTACAATAAAAATTAATAATATACACAAATAAAGCTGATAGATATAGAGCACACTATAATGGTATGATAGGACACCTCAAAATATACAAGATAAATAATTATCCCTATACTCATATGACACAAATATTGCACTATAAGAAAATGTATACAAGTGTATTATAATATAATCCCTGATCAAAAATTTGTGCAAAAAGTATATATATACAAAAATTGTGTAAAATTCAACACAAATGTGAACAAAAATTGTGTAATAAAAGTGTATGTAAAAAAACTAATAAACCAAAGAAAAAAGGGAAATAGATATTACTAAGTGTATCCAATTTATTGCACATACCCAACTAAATATATATGTGTATATATATATGTGCACATAGTGCAAAATTATACTAAAATAATAATAGTCTGGACATTAAAAAGTGCAAAATAGTGTATGCAATATTACAATCCCTGCATATAGTATAAGGTGTGCTATATTAAAGTGCAACCGTGCTGATACTATTGGCCAATACTAAATCCCTATAAAACACAATATCACACTTAGGCCAAGATAAAATAGTGCAACAATATTGATAAAACAAGGTAATGTGACCAGGAAATTACTAAAGTGCAACTAGTGCCTTACTGAATCGACCGCTATAGTAAACTAGCAGCAGCATAGATAGAAATAAATAAAATAAAATTGCTAGCAGAGGTTCCACATACCTATAGGTGCTCAGTCCTAATGGTGTAGATAAGCCCCCCGATGTAACCTGAAAGATAAGAAAAACAAGTTTGATCATACTCACCCAGGGGCGGTTCCGGTGCGGTCCGGTCTGATAGGCGTCGCAGTCCGGGTCCAGCGCCTCCCATCTTCATGCGATGACGTCCTCTTTGCTTCCTGTCGCGGCTCCTGCGCAGGCGTACTTTATCTGCCCTGTTGAGGGCAGAGCAAAGTACTGCAGTGCGCAGGCGCCGGGCCTCTCTGACCTTTCCCGGCGCCTGCGCATTGCAGTACTTTGCTCTACCCTCAACAGGGCAGATAAAGTGAGCCTGCGCAGGAGCCGTGACAGGATGCAAGGAAGAGGACGTCATCACATGAAGATGGGAGGCGCCGGACCGCGACACCCATCGGACTGGATCGCATCGGGACTTCCCCTGGGTGAGTATAATCTAACTTGTTTTCCAGTCCACCACTTGACAGCACCATTGGAGGACGTCCTTCTTACCCTCAGTGGGACAGGAACAACAAGCGGTTAAAAGGACCCTGCCCACTCCACCCACCAGTGTTTTTTCTGTCCCACTGCGGATAGGAACGGCAAGCGTATCCTCCGACGGTGCTGTGCAGATGGTGGGGATCGGGGGGCCCAGCCTTTCCTTTCCCCGCCGCAAGATATCTGCGGCTCATGCCTGCGATGGGGGATCCCTCAGCCTCCCCAGTGTAGCGCTGCTCCTGGGTTCAGGGTCCGTTCCTCCATGCTGGGGGCTCTCGGTCCGGGCGCTGTCTGCTGGGGGGTATGCTGGGGCCATCTCCAGACGGCGGCTGTTCCCAGCATGCGGCCGCGTCCATTTCTGGCAAGCGCTCTCAGCGCGGCAGCCGGCTCCAAGACCTGCGGCCGCGTCACTTCCGGTTGACGGGCCGCATCACTTCCGGTTGCGACGAGCGTCGGACTGGGGGACGCCAGCGGCGGTGCCGGCCTTCAGGAAGGCCTTTCAGCACGGTCAACCGCGTGGAGCACGGTACGAGGCAGGATCAACCAGGTAAAAACCTATATAGACGTTCTATGGGGGTCTTTTTTCCGCCGGCTATCCTGACAAGGGTGCACACGGCTGTATGGTAATATTATCCTCACTATGGAGGAGACTACCAGACCTGAGGGGACTGACCAGCTTCAGGGGCACGTGAGTGGGCTGTGTTGAGCCATACCACAAAGCTCACTCCTCCCCCTGCTTCCCTACCTACGTATTCTATGTATATCTCTATCTATCCTAGGCAGAGCCCGCCATTCCCACAACTGAAAAGAAAAGATCTGGGAAAAATAAGTGCCCTATATGTGCCACTAAGTTTCCGGAGAATTGGCGGAAGCCATTGTGCAAATCATGCACATCCAAGATTGTGGGGGATGAGCAAACTGCGCTACTATCCAGTATGAGGACAATGATCCGGCAGGGGAGGTTCAGGCGTCCATTTCGAGCTTGAATCTTCCCCAGGCAAGCCAGTCGGAACCGCAAGCCTCACGGAAGAGGCCGAGGGAGTCTAGCCCCTCTTCGGAAGGAGAGGCTTCGGAAGAGTCGGACCATGAGGAAAGAGACGGGTCATTGAGCAGAGGAAAAAGATATCTCTTCTCGGCGGCAGACACAGAGGAACTTCTTTATGCTGTACGTAACACCATGCAGCTACAGGACACGCCAGAGGAAACCTCGATCCAGGATGAGATGTTTGGTGGATTACATGCCCAAGTGACAAAAGTTTTTCCCGTCAACAACCACATCCGTTCCATGATCCTGGAAGAATGGCAGGAAGCGGAGAAGAAACTAGTGATACCCAGAGATTTTAGACTTCGTTTGCCCTACAATCCAGAGGACATTAAAGTGTGGGATGAAGTTCCCAAGATTGATGTTCCGCTAGCAAAAGTGGCGAAGATGACCTCAATCCCATTTGAGGACTCCTCCGCATTAAAAGATCCTATGGATCGTAAAGCGGACGGTTTGCTAAGGAGAACTTGGGAGTCCTCCACAGCAATAATACGGGCCAATATAGCGGCAACATCGGTAGCCCGGTCAATGCATTTATGGATTGACGATTTGGAGGATCATCTTAAAGCCAAGACTTCCAGAGATGTTATCCTTAAATCCCTGCCGTTGCTTAAAGTTGCAACAGGCTTTATGGCAGACGCTTCTGCTGAATCTGTACGCTTCGCGGCCAGAAATGAGTCTTTGTCTAACGTGGCCAGAAGAGCCATATGGCTAAAAACCTGGTCAGGTGATCTCCAGTCAAAAAATAAATTGTGTGGAATCCCATTCTCAGGGAATAAAGTATTTGGGCCTATTCTAGACGACATCTTAGAAAAAGCCTCAGATAAAAAGAAGGGGTTCCCGGAGGAAAATACAAAAAAGTACCAGCCCTTTCGTAGATCCCGACCTAGTCAGAAAACAGACTACAGGGGGAAAAGGAAGACTAGGAAGGTGGTCTTATCCCAAGGGTGGAAAGGGTAGAGACTCCATCTTCCCAAGTGCAGGTACAACAAAACCTAATAAATGACATCAAGGTGGGTGGTCGGTTACAAAAATTTCTAGGGGGTTGGCAGAAAGTATCCCAGAATCCTTGGATTCTGCAGGTGATTGCTCAGGGATACAAACTAGAGTTCTCCAGCAGTCCCCCAGAAAGATTTGTGGTAACCCGACCCTGTCCGCTCTGACTCCTCCATGTGGACAAACATTCAGGAGTTGCTGGAGTTAGAGGCGATTATTCCAGTTCCCATCTCAGAAAGAGGCAAAGGCCATTATTCCCATTTGTTTTCAATAAAGAAACCGTCTGGGGACTCCCGGACGATCATAAATTTAAAACCACTAAACAGATTGGTCCAGTACAAAAGATTCAGGATGGAATCTATAAAATCCACAACGCCTCTTATAGACAAGGACATGTTGATGTGCACCTTAGACCTAAGCAATGCATACTATCATGTCCCGATACACGCTTCCTACCAAAAATTCCTAAGATTTGCCCTAATGAACGAGGGGATATTACACCACTTCCAGTTCAGATGTCTCCCCTTCGGGCTTGCTTCGGCGCCCAGGATATTTACCAAACTGATGTCGGAAGTTGTGGCCTATCTAAGAAACCAGAATGTGACTGCAGCGCCCCAGAGTCCTGGTCGTTGCAGTACTGTGGCTCCGCCGCTAAGGGGGGGCTATGGTACGTTTGATGGCACTGAAGGACTTCATCTGACCAGGTATCACATACACCAATACATTTCACAGTCGAGCCTCCAGGGGGAGCTAAGGGTACTATTCATTAGGCCACTCCTCACATACTGGTAAAACTGGGGGTCAGGCAGGAAGTTAGAGAGAAAGCTGACTGGGTTGGAACCAGGCAACACCTTGTGGCAGAGGGTGTTGCAGGGGAAGATTCGGTAGGGTCCCTGTCAGGGGTGGGATCCTGACAGAGGCCTGGCACAGAGAGAAAGATACGGGACCGCGCCTGCACTTCATAGCGGCGGTGCCCTAAGAAAGGACAAGAAGCGAGATTTATTGTGCTGAGTGAGAAACGAGATCAACGCAAGAAGGAGAAATACCAGTAGGAGTCGTGCTGTAAGATCGAGGCAACATCCTACTGAGGCGTAAACAACCGGCGGCCGGAACGCCGAGGAGGTACAGAGCTCTAAGCCATACTTCAAACCAACGGCAGGACAGTCAGTCACAGGCGGGCTGTCTCACTTAAATCACCTACGCAGATATAGGGGGCAGCCTTTGGAGAGGGGCGACTCTAGGGTCCCGGAAGAGCTCCGAGCCTACCCGTCATACGGGTACGTCCCAACCATAACACCTGGGAGGGACGGAAGATTAGCAGAAGATCATCTAATCGAGTTGTGAGGGAACACGAGAAACAGACACAACAGTTGTGGGGACTATCCCGTAAGCACAGCAGGGGAGGACCACAACACATAGCGCTAGCAGGAAGGCACAGATTTCCACCTGCAAGGAGAACTCTGGAGGTGCCATTGGACCGGCCGGACTTGCGCAGCCTGGTGAACCGTATTCCGGACTGAGGACCCAGAGACCTTCAGTAAAGAGGTAAAGAGACTGCAACCTGGTGTCCTCGTTATTTACTGCACCGCACCACCACCACTATCCACATCTATTACTGTACGCCCCTCAGCAGGGTCACGGACCGGGTCTAGCCACCGTGACAACCCCAGAGCAGAGACTCAGAGGCCCAGTACCGGGTACCCCTCAGCCCTGCGGCAGTGGGGGCGCTACATGACCATAGTACCATATCTGGACGACTTTCTGATAATGGCGAGATCAGAGAAACTCCTCAGAATAGATTTCAACTTCACTCTTTCCATCCTGCAGGATCTGGGGTGGATTGTGAACTGGAAGAAATCCTGCCTGGTCCCAGATTCCAGAATAAAATTTTTAGGGGTGATTTTGGATTCCAATCTAAAAACATCTTTCTTACCAGAAGACAGACAAGAGGCCTTGATCAGGCACATTCAGCAATTCAGAAGTAGTACCCCGTCCATAAGAGAGGCAATGAGGATACTCGGCTTCATGACAGCATGCATACCCTGTGTGAAATGGAGCCAATTCCACTCACGGGAGTTACAGAAAGAAGTCTTGGGATCTTGGAACAGGAAACAGAGTTCCCTAGACAGGAAGATGATTGTGTCCCCATCAGTGAAGAGATCCCTAACCTGGTGGACCACACCGGAAAACCTGAGAGAGGGAGTTCCTTGGATACTCGATCCCTGTGATACGGTTACCACAGACGCCAGTCAATACGGATGGGGTGGTCATATAGGAAGAACATACTATCAGGGAGAATGGTCTCCTCAGATTGCCGCAAGGTCATCAAATTTCAGGGAGCTGTATGCGATCTGGAAGGTGTTGTACCAGGCCCAATCACAGGTCAGGGGCAGACACGTAAGAATACTGTCCGACAATGTCACAGCAGTGGCATTTCTGAGACACCAGGGAGGTCCGAAGCATCCACCACTGCAACACTTAGCAGACCAGATTTTCAGGTGGGCAGAAAAATCTGTCAAATCCATCTCGGCAGTTCACCTGGAAGGCGCCAAGAATCAGGTAGCAGATTTCCTGAGCAGAACGTCTCTACATCCCGGAGAATGGGAGCTAAACCCAGAAGTATTCAGCAGTCTGTGCCAGAAGTGGGGAACTCCTCAGGTGGACCTCTTTGCCACCAGGTCAAACACAAAGACCAGATCATTTTTTTCGCTCAATCCTTTCGACGGAGCCACCGCAGTAGACGCCTTGTCTCAGTACTGGGGAGAAGGTCTCCTGTACGCATTTCCACCTATTCCTCTGATACTGAAGACACTCAGGAAGATACGAGACGAAGGAGCAACCGTGATCCTGGTGGTTCCTTTTTGGCCAAAAAGGAGCTGGTTTTCTCTGCTGTCCAGAATGTCAACAGAGAAACCAGTCTTATTACCGAACAGGCAGGACCTTCTACTTCAGGGTCCAGTGTTCCACAAGAAAACAGACTCTCTTCACCTATCTGCTTGGATCCTGAACGGCAAACCTTAAAGGGAACCTGTCACCCCCAAAATCGCTGGTGAGGTAAGCTCACCGGCATCAGGGGCTTATCTACAGCATTCTGTAATGCTGTAGATAAGCCGCCGAAGTTACCTGAAAGAGGAGAAAAAGACGTTAGATTATACTCACCCAGGGGCGGTCCCACTGCGGTCCGGTCGGATGGGTGTCTCCGGTCCGCTCCGGCGCCTCCCATCTTCGTTCCATGACGTCCTCTTCGGGTCTTTACACCGCGGCTCCGGCGCAGGTGTAATTTGTCTACCCTGTTGAGGGCAGAGCAAAGTACTGCAGTGCGCAGGCGCCGGGCCTCTCTGACCTTTCCGGCGCCTGCGCACTGCAGTACTTTGCTCTGCCCTCAACAGGGCAGACAAAGTACGCCTGCGCCGGAGCCGCGGCGTAAAGACCCGAAGAGGACGTCATGGAACGAAGATGGGAGGCGCCCGAGCGGACCGGAGCGGACCGGAGACACCCATCCGACCAGACCGCAGCGGGACCGCCCCTGGGTGAGTATAATCTAACGTCTTTTTCTCCTCTTTCAGGTAACATCGGCGGCTTATCTACAGCATTACAGAATGCTGTAGATAAGCCCCTGATGCCGGTGAGCTTACCTCATCAGCGATTTTGGGGGTGACAGGTTCCCTTTAAGATCCAGAGGCCTGTCAGAAGATGTCATTACCACACTCCAGGCAAGCAGAAAGCCGGTGACTTCGGTGATTTACAACAAAATCTGGAAGCGGTATTGTTCCTTTTTGGGAGGGGGTCCTGTGGATACTTCGAAACCAGACATTCCCAGAATCCTCGATTTCCTGCAACTCGGATTTGACAAGGGCCTTCGGCCTAGTACTCTAAAAGTACAGATTGCAGCACTTAGTGTCTTTTTTGATACATCGCTAGCCTCCCATCCCTGGATAGCAAGATTTTCCAGGGCCACGCAGAGAATGAGGCCACTTGTGAGGAAATCAACTCCTCCCTGGGACCTAAACCTGGTTCTTAACACTTTGTGTAAAACCCTGTACTTGTTGTCAGAAGATATGGACATAGCCAATCTCTCCTTTAAGACTGCGTTCCTAATTGCCATCACATCAGCTAAAAGGCTGGGGGAGATGCAGGCTCTTTCCATCCAGAACCCATATCTTCAGATCTTTGACGACAGAATAGTCTTTAAACTTAACCCAGCTTTCCTCCCCAAAGTAGTATCCTCTACCAATATAAATCAGGAGATAATCCTTCCTTCATTCTGCCAACACCCTAGAAACGCAAAAGAAGGGGTCTACCATAACCTTGACGTTAGGGAGACTGTTCTAAAATACCTGGGGGCGACGGAAAGTTGGAGACAGGACACTAACTTATTTATACAGTACGGTGGTCCAAATAGGGGTTGTAAAGCAGCAAAATCAACCATTGCTAGGTGGATTAAGAACATGATTAGCCTAGCATATACAGACCAAGGGAAAGATCCCCCGGATACTCTTAGGGCCCATTCAACACGAGCTATCTCTACATCATGGGCAGAGAAGGGGGGAGCTTCAGCTGAGCAAATCTGTAGGGCGGCAACTTGGACTAGTCTTTCTACCTTTGCTAGACACTATAAATTAGATGTCGTATCAGACCAGTTAGCTTTTGGTAGAAAAGTATTACATGCAGTAGTCCCACCCTAGACTTCATTTGGTATTTCTCCAATGGTGCTGTCAGGTGGTGGACTGGAAAATGGTAATTAGTTCTTACCGGTAATTGTATTTCCAGGAATCCACCTGACAGCTCTACTAGTTCCCTCCCACTGCAAGGTTATACTACTGACTAATGTGATGTAACATTGGTGTATAATTGTTAATAAACTCGCTTTTTGCATCCATACAGATGTGGTACTTAGAAAATCACTGGTGGGTGGAGTGGGGAGGGTCCTTTTAACCGCTCGTTGTTCCTGTCCCACTGAGGGTAAGAAGGACGTCCTCCAATGGTGCTGTCAGGTGGATTCCTGGAAATACAATTACCGGTAAGAACTAATTACCGTTTCTCTTGTCTTTCAGGTTACATCGGGGGGGGGAGATTATCTACAGCATTACAGAATGCTGTATATAAGCCCCTGATGGAGGTGGACGCAGCTTATAGGCCAAAAATGGGGTGAAAGATTCTCTTTAACATAAATTTGAAGTGTATGAAGTCTTCTGGTATGCGAGTTTTCCTCCATAAGCACACCTAGAGCATCGCTGGAGAAATTGGGTTTGCGATGTGAGCCAGGGCTGTTTCACTCTGTGTTTGGAGGTTCTGAGGGTGAGGTGGCTACTTGGTCAAGGGTGCTTCTAAGAGTGTCGTTGTAGTGATGTACAGTCAGATCAGGACAGGAAAAAGAGGAGATTTGGGACAATGATGAGTGTAGGAAGTCTGACAGTGTATGAGGGTTAATAGCATGTAGATTTCTGAATGTGTGGTAGGTAGGAGTGTGCTGGAGTGGGCGAGGAATTGTGAGTGTGAAGGAGAGAATGTTGTGGTCAGAGAGGGGAAGGCGAGTCACTAGGTAGGAGATTGAACAGAGCTGGACAAGGTCAGGGGTGTTACCGTCTTTGTGTGTTTCAGGGGTTGAGAGCTGTGAGAGGCCTAGAGTAGTGATAGAAACTGGGATGCAGATGTGGAAGTGGGGCTGTTAATGGAGATGTTGAAGTCTTCCAGGATAAGGGTTGGTAGTTCTGAGGACAGAAAGTGTGGCAGCCAGGCAGAGAAATGGTCCAGAATAGGTAGATGATAGGTAGGTTGATTGATAGATGGATATATCTATAGATGGATAGATAATGCCCGATGTTTAGTAATAAACATAATAAAATGGCACATAAAGAGTTAAATAAAGACACACACACACACACACACACACACACACACACACACACACACACACTCACACTCACACTCACACTCACACTCTGAGTTAGGCTGGGGTCACACTTGCAAGAAACTCACACGAGTCTCACACCTCAGTACCCGGCACTGCCGCCGGCACTTGGACCAGAGCGTTCATCTACATAGAAATACATGCAGCCGCACACTCCGATCCCAAGTGCTGGCGACAATGCCAGGTATTGAGGTGCGAGTTTCTCACAAATGTGACCCTGCCCTTAAACGCAATATCTGTTTAATTTAAAAAAAAATGGCGTGGGCTCCAGCGCAATCTTCTGTGCCAGAGAGGGAAAGCCAGCGACTGGGGGCCGATGTTTATAGCTTAGAAAGGGGTTAATACCCATGGATCTTCCCAGGCTATGAATATCAGCCCACAGCTGTATATTTAGCCTTTAGTGGCAATTAAAATAGGGGGACCCCCCTCAAAAAAATGACGTGGGGTCCACCTATATTTAATAGCCAGAAAGGCTATGCAGACAGCTGCGGGCTGATATTCAAAGCCTAGAGAGGGGCCATGGATATTGCCCCCTTCCCCCCCCAGCTACAGATACCAGTCCCCATCTGTACGATGCGCCAATTCCAGAACTTAGGCACTCTCTTCCCACTGCCCTGTAGTGGTGGCATATGGTGTAATAAGGAGTTCATTTCACCCTTGATTGTAAGGTGACATCAATCTGGCTTAGTAATGGAGAGGCGTCAATAAGGGTATGTGCACACGTTGCGGATTCTGCTGCGGATTTTTCCGCAGCGGATTTGGAAAATCCACAGTGCAAAACCACTGCTTTTTTCACTGCAGATTTTCACGCGGTTTCTTCTGCGGATTCCTCTGCGGGTTTTCAACTGCACTTTCCTATTGGTGCAGGTTGAAAACCGCTGCGGAATCCGCAGATAGAAGTGACATGCTGCTACTTTTTTTCCACAGCGAATCCGCGCGGAATTTTCCGCAGCATGTGCACTGCGGTTTTTGTTTTCCATTGGTTAACATTGTACTGTACACCGCATGGAAAACTGCTGCGGATTCGCAGTGTCAAATCCGCTGCGGATCCGCAGCAAAAACCGCAACGTGTGCATATACCCTTAGACATCTATCCATTACTAGTCCTATAGTAGTGAAAGAGATAAATAAAGACACAAAAAAAGTATTTTAATATTCTTAATTTCACCATACCTACAACCACGCCTAATTCCCCAAAGCCATTGATCACCTGCAAAAAATAAAAAATAATAAACCAACAGTATACTCGCTGTTCTGACGTAGTCCAATTAATGAGTGTCCCGCGACAATCTCCCCTATCGAACAGTGACATCGAGTGATATCACTGCTCTACAGGGCCTCCCACCAAGCACTGACAGGAGATAATGGCTCCTGCTGTACATTGCTGAAGAGGTTACTAGAGTTCAGGCTCACTTTACGGCAATGCTGTGTGGGAATTTTCTCACACAGCGCTGCCGGTGAGAGAATGAACTCAGATGACCTCTCTCCCGGCAGCGGGATACATCACAGAGGATTACCTCCACCTTTTAGTTCATCGCGGAGGCCCCTGTATAGCACTGACATCGCCCGATGTCACTGTTCTACATGGGAGATCGTCGTGGGACACTCGTTATTATCTAGACTACGGCGGAAAGTAAGTATAGGTTGGTTTATTATGATGATTTTATTACAGGTGATCGAGGGCTTTGTCTGATGGGACTGCTTTCCCATCATCGGCTAGCTGTCACTGTGAGCATTCAAAGCAGTCGTCCCATCAGACAATGGCTGCTTACACAGACACACGCGCACACACACAGAGACCCGCACACACATATGCACGCAGACCCCCGCACACAGACATGCACATCTTCTCCGCACACAGATAAACGCAGACCCCCGCACACAGATACGCACATCTGCTCCGCAGACAGTCTCCACCCACACACTCTTCCTCCTCCCAATCTGCAGTGTTTCTCTCACCCACATCCGCAGCAAATCCGCAGATCTTTTTTACACCTGCGGTTTTGCTGCAGATGTGCCTGACTCAATGGGTGCAGAAACGCCGCAGATCCACAAAAAGAATTGAAATGCTGCGGAAAATAAAACACTGCAAATCTGCGCTGATTTTTCCGTAGCATGTTCACAACAATTCTTCATTTCACATAGAATAACATTGGTTGTGCACTAAACTGCGGATTTGATGCAATTCCGCGCATCCAAAAACGATGCGGATCTGGGGTGGAACCTGGGCAGAGTCTCAAGGGGGCCTGAAAATTTTGCCAGTATGGGGCCCCGAAATTCCTGGTGGCAGCCCTGGCCCTGACTGACAATGGAGTCTCAATGCAGAGGGAGTGTCAGTCAGGGCTGAGGGCACTGTTACATGTGCCACTATAGAGAGGTGACAAACAGAATGCTGGCTGGGAGAATAAGTTAATTTTCTCCCCTCTGCATTAGGCTGTGTGCAATTAACCTGCAGATTAACCCCATATCTGCAGGTTAATAGCGTTATCTCTGGTTACAGGTTCCCTTTAACACCTGGGGAAGCTATATCACCCTTTTATCTCAGACAATTAAAGCAAGCCTTCATCAATACTTCCCAACAACTACTGTATCTAGTACCAAAACATATTAGATGGTGCCCCTCCAATACCCAGTGAATTATAACAAGCCTATTGCACAGTGAAGGGAAAAGCGAGGGTTATGAGAAGGAAGTTGTCCAAGTAATGGAAAATGTCTTGAATAGCTGCTGCTATAAAAAAACAAACACTGCATACAGATAACAGGTCAGGAAAAAATGCCACAATAAAACTGGCTGAATTTTTGTTTTTAAATATGCTTGTGTGTACCTACCTTAATACCTGTCACTTGCTTCCAGGTCTGACTGTCCTTGTAAGATGTATATTGTAAGAATGAAGAACTCGACTGTAAGTTGACAAAAACCTGTTCTTATTGTTTGCCTGGAACTTGCTTGAAAATCCTCAATTTAAAAAGTTTAAAAACTGGCAATTTTTGTTTTTCTTCATGTGTCTTTATTTAAAAAAAAAAAAAAAAAAAAAAAAAAAATTATTATTTTTCACAGTAACCACTGTGGCGTTTGTAGATTTCTACATCCTGTCCTTCAGGAAGCGCTTTCAGCAGGCGACTTATAATAAGGGGTAGGTTTTATAATGACAGGTAAGGGTAGCACCTCTATACGCAGCTGACAGCACAGGATCCACAATCACAACAGGTAATATCACAGCTCCCGCTCTCTTTACAATGACCTTTGCACATGCTCATTAAACAAAAAATAGGGTTATTGTCTTTTCAATGTGGGTAATCTAAATTTCCTGAAACTGGAAGCTAATCTAATGAAGCCCCAATGGCCAGTGTGAACATTTCAAAATGTTTCTGTAATCTATAAAACAGATTGTGTGGGGGGGAAAAAACATTGTAAAACTTATTCTAAAAATAGATTGAATACAAAACCTGATTTTAAATGATAGGTTATTTCCTGATGATAGCGTCCCTTTAAAAGTTAACAGTTCTATATAATTTCTAAATTGCATTCTAGCTAGTGGTGTTTATCATATAGTTTATGCATTTCTGTGTGCAATTCCTCATCCTCTCCTATTTCGTTTGCTGCGCCTTTCTCCCTAGCGTTCCTTTCTGTTGTCTGTGAGTGCATGTTTGTATGTTTGGTATTTAAATTTATCCCTGTACGTCCTCCCTTGTTAGTCTGGTTTGTGTATGAACATAAACTATTACTCCCCACTTCCCAGCGTGGGGAGGTGCACAGATATAGGACTAATTCGAGAGGTCAGCAAGGTATGTGGCGTCAGTGTCTTCACCATCAGACATGATACAAGGAACAGAGATAGCTAGGGCACCATTAGCATTGGGGACAGGGAAGGAGAGCCTTGCCCCGGGTATTCAGCATACAAAGTTGTGACAGTCACACCTTTGTTTGGACATGGTGGCCATCCACCAACCAACCATTATTCCATGGGCGGTCCGATCCAATGGGTGTCGCAGGTCCGGGTCCGGTGCCTTCCATCTTCTTGCTATGCTGCCCTCCTTGCTTCACAGGCTCCCCGGCATCGTGCTCCTGCGCAGGCGTACTTATCTGCCCTGTTGAGCGAAGCCATGAAGCAAGCAGGAGGGCGGCGATCATAAGAAAATGGGAGGTGCCGGATCCAGACCTGCGACACCCATCGGATCGGACCGCCCCCTGGGTGAGTATATTAAAACTTATGTTTCCTATCTTTCCGGTCAGATCGGGGGTTTATCTAGAGCAGTATAGAATACTGCAGATAAGCCCTGAAAAGGCGGTGGCCACATCTTATAACGGCCAAACCTGGTGACTGGTTCACTTTAAAGTTGGTCTTCATGTATGAGCAGCTGGGTCAGGAGTTGAAGACATCAATAATGAATACATGGACAAGAGTCTTCCTATTTCTACATAGAGCAGAGAAAACAGAAGAATTAGCTGGGTAAAAAAGTAAAATGAGCAATTGTATGTACACAGCGCTATATAATATGATGACTGCAATATATTTAGAGGATAAAAACTTTGTGATGAGTGCTTCTTTAAATTGCATATGATATATGATTAATTACAATATTAAAATATTGTTAATGCGTAAAAAAAATGCCCTGCCAATAGTTATCAATTAGATTTTCTAGTTTTCATTTTTATAGTTTTGACATGTAACCTCATTACAACATGCAGATTTGAGCCCAGAACCCCAGCGCTGCAAAGCAACAGTGGAAACCCCTGAACCAGAATTCTGCCCTCATTGATAATATCTTGTTATTTCTCTCTATTTATATTGAAAAGGTTAATATTTGCTTGTTTGTATGGGTTTTTGTTGTTTTTTTTCTTTCCTGCCACTAAGCAATATTCCTTCTGTTTTTTTTTTTCTTTTCATGAAATTGGATGTTTTTGCCAGCATCCACATTTTACACTCAAGTTGTAGTCTATTATTGATACTAACACATTGTTGACTATATACTGTATACTATCTTTGGTCTATGCTTTCCTGGATCAAAATAAATACCCAACAGGAATCGATTTGATGTCATGTAATTATTAATCGCCCAAGTGAGTTTAAGATTTAGATAACTTTTGGAATATGATGATGATGATATTAATAATAAACATAAGTCTAAATGATGCTAACCACCTTCCACTGAGAAATCAACATATTGTCAATAAATTGATCATAACAAGTAATGGATGATTTAAAGACTGAACCTCAATATAGATTAAATTTTCCTTTGACCACACAACCCAGATTTGCAAGGGAGGGGGGAGAACCTCAATCCCATTGGGGAGTCTTCGTTTTGTAAATTTAATTATTGAAAGCAAAGTAATTCAGTTTCTACAAATGCTGAATAGCATTGCTAACAAAATGCTTCATATTTTCAGAGTACTGACAACAATTTTGTAGCTGGAATTCTATAGCCATAACGGCTACATCATGGGGGGTGGATACAGGAATAAAGTGCTTCAACATCACATGTAATCCAATTGAAGTCTGGAGACCAGGAAAATCCATAGGTTTTGTGTACATCAAAACCACTGTCCTTTTAAATCTAATGGAATTAGTCGAAAAAGAGGTAGTTGGATGTCATAATTAACCCCTTAGTGACAGAGACAATTTGGTACTTAATGACCGAGCCAATTTTTACAATTCTGACCACTGTCACTTTATGAGGTTATAACTCTGGAACGCTTTATCGGATCCCGCTGATTCTGAGTTTGTTTTTTTCATGACATATTGTACTTCAAGTTAGTGGTAACATTTCTTCGATATTACTTGCGATTATTTATGAAAAAAACGGAAATATGGCGAAAATGTTTAAAATTTTGCAATTTTCAAACTTTGTATTTTTATGCCCTTAAATCAGAGAGATATGTCACGAAAAATAGTTAATAAATAATATTTCCCACATGTCTACTTTACATCAGCACAATTTTGGAAACAAAATTTTTTTTTGTTAGGGAGTTATAAGGGTTAAAAGTTGACCAGCAATTTCTCATTTTTACAACACCATGTTTTTTTTAGGGACCACATCACCTTTTAAGTCATTTTGAGGGGTCTATATGATAGAAAATAACCAAGTGTGACACCATTCTAAAAACTGCACCCCTCAAGCTGCTCAAAACCACATTCAAGAAGTTTATTAACCCTTTACGTACTTCACAGGAACTGAAACAATGTGGAAGAAAAAAAATGAACATTTAACTTTTTTTTGCAAACATTTTACTTCAGAACCATTTTTTTTTAATTTTCACAAGTGTAAAAACAGAAATTTAACCACAAATTTTGTTGTGCAATTTCTCCTGAGTACGCCGATACCCCATATGTGGAGGTAAACCACTGTTTGGGCGCACCGCAGAGCTTGGAAGAGAAGGAGTGCCGTTTGACTATTTCAATGCAGAATTGGCTGGAATTGAGATCGGATGCCATGTCGCGTTTGGAGAGCCCCTGATGTGCCTAAACAGTGGAAACCCCCCACAAGTGATACCATTTTGGAAACTAGACCCCTTAAGGAACTTATCTAGATGTGTGGTGAGCACTTTGAACCCCCAAGTGCTTCACAGAAGTTTATAACGTAGAGCCGTGAAAAAAAAAAATCACATTTTTTCTACAAAAATGATCTTTTTGCCTCCAAATTTTTATTTTACCAAGGGTAACAGGAGAAAATGGACCCCAGAAGTTGTTGTACAATTTGTCCTGAGTACGCCGACACCCCATATGTGGGGGTAAACCACTGTTTGGGCGCATGGCTGAGCTCGGAAGCAAAGGAGCGCCATTTGACTTTTCAATGCAAAATTGACTGGAATTGAGATCGGACGCCATGTCGCGTTTGGAAAGCCCCTGATGTGCCTAAACAGTAGAAACCCCCAACAAGTGCCCCCATTTTGGAAAATAGACCCCCCAAGGAACTTATCTAGATATGTGGTGAGAACTTTGAATGCCCATGTGCTTCACAGAAGTTTATAATCCAGAGTAGTGAAAATAAAAAATATATTTTTTTCCCACAAAAAAGATTTTTTAGCCCCCAAATTTTTATTTTCACAAGGTTAACAA
This sequence comes from Ranitomeya variabilis, assembly GCF_051348905.1. Lineage (NCBI taxonomy): Eukaryota > Metazoa > Chordata > Amphibia > Anura > Dendrobatidae > Ranitomeya > Ranitomeya variabilis. The sequence continues at coordinate 467,256,321 of NC_135233.1, forward strand.
GAGAAATTGGACCCCAAAAGTTGTTGTCCAATTTGTCCTGAGTATGTTGGTACCCAATATGTGGGGGTAAACCACTGTTTGGGCGCACGGCAGAGCTCGGAAGGGAAGGAGCGCCATTTGGGAATGCAGGCTTTGATAGAATGGTCTGCGGGCGTTATGTTGCGTTTGCAGAGCCACTGATGTACCTAAACAGTAGAAACCCCCCACAAGTGACCCCATTTTGGAAACTAGACCACCCAAGGAACTTATCTAGATATGTGGTGAGAACTTTGAATGCTCAAGTGCTTCACAGAAGTTTATAATGCAGAGTAGTGAAAATAAAAAAATATTTTTTTTTCCCACAAAGATTTTTAGCCCCCAAGTTTTTATTTTCACAAGGGTAACAGGAGAAATTGGACCCCAAAAGTTGTTGTCCAATTTATCCCGAGTACGCTGATGCCCCATATGTGGGGGTAAATCACTGTTTGGGCGCACGGCAGAGCTGAGAAGGGAGGGAGCACCATTTGACTTTTTTAGCGCAAAATTGGCTGTCGTGTTTGGAGACCCCCTGATGTACCTAAACAGTGGAAACCCCCCAGTTCTAACTCCAACCCTAACTCCAACACACCCCTAACCCTAATCTCAACCCGATCCATAATCCTAATCACAACCCCAACGATAATCACAACCCTAACCCCAAAACAGCCCTAATCTCAACCCTAACCATAACCCTAATCAAAACCCTAAATCCAACACACCCCTAACCCTAATCTCAACCCTAACCTCAAACCTAACCCTAATCCCAATACACCCCTAACCCTAAACCTAACCCTAATCCCAAACGTAACCCTAATCCCAACCCTAATCCAAACCCTAACCCTAATCCCAACTCTAACCCTAACTTTAGCCCCAACCCTAACCCTAAATTTAACCCTAACCCTAGCCCTAACTTTAGCCCCAACCCTAAGGCTACTTTCACACTTGCGTCGTGTGGCATCCGTCGCAATCCGTCGTTTTGGACAAAAAACGGATCCTGCAAATGTGCCCACAGGATGCCTTTTTTGCCCATAGACTTGTATTACCGACGGATGGCCACACGTCGCGTCCATCGTGCACTGGATCCGTTGTGTTTTGGCGGACCGTCGTCACAAAAAAAGTTCAATGTAACCTTTTTTTTGTACGTCGCGTCCGCCATTTCCGCGCATGCGTGGCCATAACTCTGCCCCCTCCTCCCCAGGACATAGACTGGGCAGCGGATGCGTTGAAAAACTGCATCCGCTGCCCACGTTGTGCACAATTTTCACAACGTGCGTCGGTACGTCGGGCCGACGCATTGCGACCTCCCTGTACCGACGCAAGTGTGAAAGAAGCCTAAGGCTACTTTCACACTAGCGTCGTACTCGGCCCATTGCAGTGTGTCGGGCCGACGTACCGACGCTAGCGTTGTAAGCGCCGCACAGCGGGTGCAGCGGATGCTGTTTTTTCAACACATCCGCTGCCCCATTGTGAGGTGCGGGGAGGCGGGGGCGGAGTTCCGGCCGCGCATGCGCAGTCGGAAATGGCGGACACGTCGCACAAAAAAAGTTACATGTAGAGTTTTTTTGTGCCGACGGTCCGCCAAAGCACGACGCATCCGTCGCACGACGGATGCGACGTGTGGCAATGTGTCGCTAATACACGTCAATGGAGAAAAAACGCATCCTGCAAGCACTTTTGCAGGATGCGTTTTTTCTCCAACGACGCATTGCGACGGAAGCCAAAAAACGCTAGTGTGAAAGTAGTCTAACCCTAACCCTAAATTTAGCCCCAATCCTAAATTTAGCCCTATCCCTAACCCTAATTTTAGCCCCAACTCGTCTCTCCTGCCGGCTGGCAGATGGCAGCAGATGGCGGGCGCACTGCACATGCGCCCGCCATTTTCTTTCCCGAGGAAGAAGCCGGCCGGCAAGAGGAGACGCAGGAGGTGAGTATGATAGGGTCCCCGAATCCCCTTATTTCTCTGTCCTCTGATGTGCGATCACATCAGAAGACAGAGAATTACAGATCGCTTTTTTTTTTTTTGCGGTCGCCGGTAAACAGTTAATTACCGGCGATCGCAAAACCGACCCCGATCATGTTCTTTGGGGTCTCGGCTACACCCGGCAGCCGAGACCCCAAAGATCTTCCGGGCGGCGGGCGCACTGCGCATGCGCCCGCCATTTTTTCCCCGGAAAAAAGATGGCGGCGCCCATCGGGAGCCACGAGGAGCACGGGGGAGATAGGTGAGTATTGGGGGGCTATTGGGGGCGATCGGGGACCCTATTTCTCTGTCCTCCGATGTGCGATCACATCGGAGGACAGAGAAATTAAATGGCAAATCGCGTTTTTTTTTTTTTGTTAATTAACGGCGCTGTGGTTTAAGTACCCTTAGTGGCCGCCGTTAAAAGGCGTATCGGCGGTCGTTAAGGGGTTAAGAGCTCTTGTCACCGCTAAAATAGTTCTCAATGGATGTGGAAAAATGTTCTTGTGTAGTTTGGAAGTGGCCTGGAGTTTTGGAGTTATACTTGAATTATTTTGTGTTGAGTTTACCCAGAGACGTGCCTTCTTATAGGGTTCTGTATGAACATCCTTGAAAATCTTTTTATTCTTTATTATCGCAACCACTATGTTGGACAGGTTTTGCACAGAACCTGTTCCTTTCACCTGCAGCCACAAAGCCCTAACTGGTAGCACGCCAGTGTATCTTCATTTTTTCAGTCACTCCCTAGGTGCGCCAGTGTGGTTTTTCTAGTGTATAATCCTTGAAAATCTACTTTTTTTTTTTTTTTTTTTTTTTTTTAACTTACGATGGGTATTATCGTTATCCAATATTTCATAAGCTAAATTCACCATATAATGTTGTGTTCAATATCACTAAGGCACGTCCTTTGTTGGCTTTTCAAATAATTGACGTTAGTTTATAGATCATTAATATCATATATTTAGCTCTATGGATTTACAAAAACGCATAAAAAAAAGACGTATTTTCAGCTGCGTTTTTCTGCCAAGAGATGCAGATACCTTGCAGAAATTTCTGCAAGCAAATACGCAACGTGCGCACATTGCCTTAGATAGCAATTCTGTTTGTTCGAAGGAAAGCAATAGAAGACTGGACAGCAACAATATTGAGTGAATCTTCTAATTTATTTGCAGCCTCATATTTTCATCTTCCACCATTCTGTGTATGTGTTTTTTTTTTGTTGTTTGTTTTTTTTATTTGTCTTATTGCTTGTAGGTTCCTTTAAAAAAAAAAAAAAAAAAATTAAATTGAATATTTACTTGACAGATTAACTTTGATTCCAAAAATTGATTTCAGATAATGAGAGACACATGCAGATTGATTGTTCTTATATTTAAAATGTAAGCGTCGGTTCAATTTTTTTTTTTCTTGAGAATCAGAAGTACACATGAAAATAAGTAACTTTGAAACAAAGTTACCAGAGAAATGTGCTTCTTTCACCTCCTGGATTTTCTCTCAATTTAATCAGTAAATGCTGTAAAATCTGTATTCAGTGAAGACAGAATTACCCATTACTAAGATAATGACAGTTTGTGCTTTTAAAGTTTGGTGGAGAGAAGGAATGAGAGGCAGACAGACATTTTGCCGCAATTTTGAAATGACTCCATATAACTTTGAGTACAAACGATTGCCTCACTAATGGGAAAATCTGTTTCCACTGGAAACAGATTTTACCTGTGAATTGAAAATTTTGAGAATAAATTATTGGTTCAGGAGAAGAAAAAAGCCGAATTTTTTTATAAGATTTATGGCAGATAAATTCAAACAGTTACTCTTTAAATCCACTTCTTATTAGCCTTGATTTAGAAGTTGATGATGATGATCTAAAGTTTTTTTTGATACCTTCCAAGAATATAAACATTTTTCAAATAGTCTTCCATGTCTCTGGAACTTACTTTTTTTTCATCTGAATAATGATTTACCATAGTTTCAAAGATAGGTTTTTATGTTATCTTGCATTGTTTGATATTCAGTTAAAAATTCATATTTATCGAAACTTACTTTTTACATGAGTAATGGCCTTTCTGATTTGTACAAGTTTCAACTTCTTCGCAGCTAGGTATCAGAGGTATTAGTTCCAAAGAATACTTTGAAAGAATATACCATTTAATTTGAAACTGTGCGGAGTAAATATACATTAAGTGTTTTGTTGATTCTTAAATAGGGAGGAATAATTTTCTATGTATTTTCTTAGAGTATAACGACCCTCATGTGGTTCACAACAATAGGATCAAGAAGTGTTTCCAAACACAATTTTTTACAAAAAACACGACAGTTTATTTATTCAAACATAAATAGCCAAACAATTTATTAAATTTATTTGTGAAAAAATCTTTTCTTCCAGTAGATACTTTCTGCTGAGTTCCACTTTGCCTGTTTGGCCTTCGGTTTTTGCTTGGTCTGAGGCACCATCTGATTTTACTGTTTGGCTATTTGTTTGAATAAATAAACTGTCATGTTTTTTTATAAAAAATTGTGTTTGGAAACACTTCTTGATCCTATTGTTGTGAACCACATGAAGGTCGTTATGCTTAAATCTTGCTATGAAGTGTGGCCCATTCCCGTGTAAGGTTTAACCCCTTCACCCCAAAGCCTGTTTTCACCTAAGTGACACGGCCAATTTTTACAATTCTGACCACTGTCACTTTATGAGGTCATAACTCTGAAACGCTTCAACGGATCCTGGTGATTCTGAGATTGTTTTCTCGTGACATATTGTACTTTATGATAGTGGTAAAACTTCTTCGATATGACTTGCATTTATTTGTGAAAAAAACAGAAATTTGTCGAAAATTATGAAAATTTAGCAATTTTCAAATTTTTCGTTTTTATGCCCTTAAATTAGAGAGTTATATCACATAATATAGTTAATAAACAACATTTCCGACATGTCTGCTTTACATCAGCACAATTTTGGAAACATAATTTTTTTTTGTTAGGGAGTTATAAGGGTTAAAAGTTGACCAGCGATTTCTCATTTTTGCAACAAAATTTGCAAAACCATTTTTTTTACGGACCACCTCACACTTGAAGTGACTTTGAGGGGTCTATATGACAGAAAATGTCCAAAAGTGACACCATTCTAAAAACTGCACCCCTCAAGGTACTCTAAACCACATTCAAAAAAGTTTATTAACCCTTCAGGTGCTTCACAGGAATTTTTGGAATGTTTAAAAAAAAATTGAACATTTAACTTTTTTTTCACAAAATTTTTACTTCAGATCCAATTTGTTTTATTTTACCAAGGGTAACAGGAGAAATTGGACCAAAAAAGTTGTTGTACAATTTGTCCTGAGTACGCCGATACCCCACATGTTGGGGTAAACCATTGATTGGGCACATGGCAGAGCTCGGAAGGGAAGGAGCGCCATTTGACTTTTCAATGCAAAATTGGCTGGAATTGAGATCGGAACCCATGTCGTGTTTGGAGAGCCCCTGACGTGCCTAAACAGTGGAAACCCCCACAAGTGACACCATTTTGGAAAGTAGACCCTATAAGGAACTAATCTAGATGTGTGGTGAGCACTTTGAACCTCCAAGTGCTTCACAGAAGTTTATAATGTGGAGCCGTAAAAAAAAATAATATTAATTTTCACAAAAAATGATCTTTTTGCCCCAAATTTTTTATTTTCCCAAGGGTAGCAGGATAAATTGGACCCCAAAAGTTGTTGTGCAATTTGTCCTGAGTACGCTGATACTTCATATATGGGGATAAACCACTGTTTGGGCGCATGGCAGAGCTCGGAAGGGAAGGAGCGCCATTTGACTTTTCAATGCAAAATTGGCTGGAATTGAGATCGGAACCCATGTCGTGTTTGGAGAGCCCCTGACGTGCCTAAACAGTGGAAACCCCCAGAAGTGACACCATTTTGGAAAGTAGACCCTCTAAGGAACTAATCTAGATGTGTGGTGAGCACTTTGAACCTCCAAGTGCTTCACAGAAGTTTATAATGTAGAGCCGTAAAAAAAAATTAATATTAATTTTCACAAAAAATGATATTTTTGCCCCAAATTTTTTATTTTCCCAAGGGTAGCAGGATAAATTGGACCCCAAAAGTTGTTGTGCAATTTGTCCTGAGTACGCTGATACTTCATATATGGGGATAAACCACTGTTTGGGCGCATGGCAGAGCTCGGAAGGGAAGGAGCGCCATTTGACTTTTCAATACAAAATTGGCTGGAATTGAGATCGGAACCCATGTCGTGTTTGGAGAGCCCCTGACGTGCCTAAACAGTGGAAACCCCCAGAAGTGACACCATTTTGGAAAGTAGACCCTCTAAGGAACTAATCTAGATGTGTGGTGAGCACTTTGAACCTCCAAGTGCTTCACAGAAGTTTATAATGTAGAGCCGCAAAAAAAAATTAATATTAATTTTCACAAAAAATGATATTTTTGCCCCAATTTTTTTATTTTCCCAAGGGTAGCAGGATAAATTGGACCCCAAAAGTTGTTGTGCAATTTGTCCTGAGTACGCTGATACTTCATATATGGGGATAAACCACTGTTTGGGCGCATGGCAGAGCTCGGAAGGGAAGGAGCGCCATTTGACTTTTCAATGTAAAATTGGCTGGAATTGAGATCGGAACCCATGTCGTGTTTGGAGAGCCCCTGACGTGCCTAAACAGTGGAAACCCCCACAAGTGACACCATTTTGGAAAGAAGACCCCCTAAGGAACTTATTTAGATGTGTGGTGAGCACTTTTAACCCCCAGTTGTTTCACTAAAGTTTAGAATGTAGCGCTGTGAAAATCAAAAAATCATTTTTTCTTTCCACAAAATGATGTTTTAGCCCGCAATTTTTTTCCCCCCAAGGGTAACAGGAGAAATTGGACCACAAAAGTTATTGTCCAATTTGTCCTGAGTACGCTGATACCCCATACATTGGGGGGAACCACTGTTTGGGCGCACGGCAGAGCTCGGAAGGGAAGGAGCGCCGTTTGAAATGCAGACTTAGATGGATTGGTCTGCAGGTGTCATGTTGCATTTGCAGAGCCCCTGATGTACCTAAACAGTAGAAACCCCCCACAAGTGACCCCATATTGGAAACTAGACCCCCCACGGAACTTATCTAGATGTGTTGTGAGAACTTTGAACCAACAAGTGTTTCACTACAGTTTATCACGCAGAGCCATGAAAATAAAAAAAAAAATTTTTTTGCCACGAAAATTATATTTTAGCCCCCACATTTTTATTTTCCCAAGGGTAACAGGAGAAATTGGACAACAAAAGTTGTTGTCCAATTTGTCCTGAGTACGCTGATACTTCATATATGGGGATAAACCACTGTTTGGGCGCACGGCAGAGCTCGGAAGGGAAGGAGCGCCGTTTGAAATGCAGACTTAGATGGATTGGTCTGCAGGTGTCATGTTGCATTTGCAGAGCCCCTGATGTACCTAAACAGTAGAAACCCCCCACAAGTGACCCCATATTGGAAACTAGACCCCCCACGGAACTTATCTAGATGTGTTGTGAGAACTTTGAACCCCCAAGTGCTTCACTACAGTTTATAACGCAGAGCCGCGAAAATAAAAAATATATTTTTTTCCACGAAAATTATATTTTAGCCCCCATGTTTTTATTTTCCCAAGGATAAGGCTGGTTTCACACTTGCGTTTTTTTTTAAAAACGCATGTGTGAAAAAACGCATGTAATCGCGGTAAAACGCATGCGTTTTTTTAGACGCATGCGTTTTTATAGAAAAACACAAGAAAACAAGAAAAAAACAAAAAACCCTAACCCTACCCCTAACCCTACCCCTACCCCTAACCTGAAATACGTGGCACTGAAATACGTTTATATACGTATATACGTATATAAGTGCCACGATATTTCAGTGGCCACGTATATAAGTGCCACGTATATAAGTGCCACGTATATAAGTGCCACGTATATAAGTGCCACGTATTTCATGTACATGCCACGATATTTAAGTGCCACGTATTTAAGTGCCACGTATTTAAGTGCCACGTATTTAAGTGCCACGTATTTAAGTGCCACGTATTTAAGTGCCACGTATTTAAGTGCCACGTATTTAAGTGCCACGTATTTAAGTGCCACGTATTTAAGTGCCACTTATTTCACGTAAATGCCACGATATTTCAGTGCCACGTATTTCACTGAAATACCGTGGCACTTAAATACGTGGCACTGAAATATCGTGGCACTGAAATATCGTGGCACTGAAATATCGTGGCACTGAAATACGTGGCACTGAAATACGTGGCACTGAAATACGTGGCACTGAAATACGTGGCACTGAAATACGTGGCACTGAAATACGTGGCACTGAAATACGTGGCACTATGACTGTCAGAAAATGTTCATTAAACGGTTAGGGATGAGTTTAGGGGTAGGGTTAGGGTTAGGGTTTGGATCCCTTTATCACCTTGATGGTGGTGGGTGACTTTTCAGTGTGTTCTGTTTTTTTTCTATAAAAACGCATGCGTTTTTAACGCAAACAAACGCGTTGAGATCGGACGCCATGTCGCGTTTGGAGAGCCCCTGATGTGCCTAAACAGTGAAAACTCCCCAATTCTAACTGACACCCTAACCCCAACCCTAACCCTAGTCCTAACCCTAGCGCTACTTTCACACTAGCGTTTTTTTGCATACGTCGCAATGCGTCGTTTTGGCGAAAAAACGCATCCTGCAAAGTCATCTGCAGGATGCGTTTTTTCCCCATAGACTAACATTAGCGACGTATTGACACACGTCGCAAGCGTCGTGTGACGGTTGCGTCGTGTTGTGGCGGACAGCCGGCAGCAACAAACGTTACATGTAACTTTTTTTGTGCCGACGGTCCACCATTTCCGACCGCGCATGCGCGGCTGGAACTCCGCCCCCACCTCCCCGCACCTCACAATGGGGCAGCGGATGCGTGGAAAAACAGCATCCGCTGCCCCAGTTGTGCGGCGCTTGCACAGTATGCGTCGGTATGTCGGGCCGACGCAGCGCGACGGCCCCGTACCGACGCTACTGTGAAAGTAGCCTAACGGGAAAATGGAAATAAATATATTTTTTAAAATTTTATTATTTTTCCTAACTAAGGGGGTGATGAAGGGGGATTTGATTTACTTATATAGCGTTTTTTGGGCGGATTTTTATGGTTGGCAGCCGTCACACACTAAAAGACGCTTTTTATTGCAAACAATAGTTTTTGCATCACCACATTTTGAGAGCTATAATTTTTCCATATTTTGGTCCACAGAGTCATGTGAGATCTTGTTTTTTGCGGGACGAGTTGACGTTTTTGCTGGTACCATTTTCGGGTACATGACATTTTTTGATCGCTTTTTATTCCGATTTTTGGGAGGCGGAATGAACAAAAACCAGCAATTCCTGAAATTCTTTTAGGGGGTGCGTTTATACCGTTCCGCGTTTGGTAAAAAGGATAAAGCAGTTTTATTCTTCGGGTCAGTACGATTACAGCGATACCTCATTTATGTAATTTTTTTATGTTTTGGCGCTTTTACACAATAAAAACTATTTTATATAAAAAATAATTGTTTTTGCATCGCTTTATTCTGAGAGCTATAACTTTTTTATTTTTCTGCTGATGATGCTGTATGGCGGCTTTTTTTTTGCGGGACAAGATGACGTTTTCAGCGGTACCATGGTTATTTATATCCGTCTTTTTGATCGCGTGTTATTCCACTTTTTGTTTGGCGGTATGAGAATAAAGCGTTGTTTTTTGCCTCGTTTTTTTTTATTTTTTTTTACGGTGTTCACTGAAGGGGTTAACTAGTGATATAGTTTTATAGGTGGGGTTGTTACGGACGCGGCGATACTAAATATGTGTACTTTTATTGTGTGGTGTTTTTTTTATTTAGATAAAGAAATGTATTTATGGGAATATATTTATTTTTTTTTTCTTTATTTAGGAATTTTTTTTTTTTTTTTTTTTTTACACATTTGGAAAAATTTTTTTTTTACTTTTTTACTTTGTCCCAGGAGGGGACATCACAGATCGGTGATCAGACCGTGTGCATAGCACTCGGTCTGATCACCGATGTGACAGGCACGTAACAGAGGCTTGCCGGCGCCTGCTATGAGGATTCTCAGCAGACGCCGGCAAGCAGGGTCATCTTATGACCCGGAAGGAGTCCCGCGGCCATCTTGGATCCGGGGACTCCTTCCAGGTCACCGGAGCAGCGCGATCTCATCGCGCTGCTCCGGTGGGAGAGCGCAGGGAGCCCCCGTCCCTGCGCGATCCCCCTCTATGCCGCTGTCACTATTGACAGCGGCATCAGAGGGGTTAAATGCCCGCGATCGGCGACAGCGCCGATCGTGGGCATTGCTGCGGGGTGTCAGCTGTCATATACAGCTGACACCCGCACCCGATCACCGCGGCGCTCAGCGGGAGACAGCGGTGATCGGGGCGCCGTACTAGTACTGCGGCTGGCACTAATGCAGTGCCGGCAGCGCCGTGCTAGTACGGCGCATGTCACGAAGGGGTTAAGGGCCAGGGTAGTATGCTTATCATTTTCTTAGATTAGTGTAATCTCACCTTAGCGCCTGTTAACACACACTTTTTGGCTGTGGACAAAAAAAAAAGATTTTTACAGTACCAGTAAAGTGAATGAGATTTCTAGAATTTCATGTATGCAAATTGCCTCTGCTGAAAAAAAGAGGACTTAACTCTATAGCGCCACCTATTGGAAGTAGCGATCCTACAAGTCACAATCAACCCTTTAACGAGTCGTGCAATATGACTTAGGATAAAAGCCAAATCAGTATCTCAATTCGCAGACACGGTGTTTCGGGCTGTTGGCCCTCGTCAGTGCGAAGCATGAGAACTGATTTGGCTAGGTGAGAGGCTCTGGAGTGGGGTCTAAGGGGTAACGTTTATCCTTATGGAGAGTGACATACCAGCTGGCTTGTCAAGGTAAGGAGGCTTATTCGCCGTGCAATGCTCCTCTGGGAATTTAAATATGCAAATTGCCTCTGCTGAAAAAAAGAGGACTTAACTCTATAGCGCCACCTATTGGAAGTAGCGATCCTACAAGTCACAATCAACCCTTTAACGAGTCGTGCAATATGACTTAGGATAAAAGCCAAATCAGTATCTCAATTCGCAGACACGGTGTTTCGGGCTGTTGGCCCTCGTCAGTGCGAAGCATGAGAACTGATTTGGCTAGGTGAGAGGCTCTGGAGTGGGGTCTAAGGGGTAACGTTTCTCCTTATGGAGAGTGACATACCAGCTGGCTTGTCAAGGTATTGCAAGAATTTCATGCACATTCTCCTTTTTTTTTTTTTTTTTTTGTGTGTTGTTCATACTTACAAATTCTGCAATAAAGGTAACACATCTCTGCTGCAAGTAGTTACCAGAATGCATATACTTCTGTGTTATTAATGTGATTAATTGCATCCCTGCTGGATATCAGATTCCTATGCATCTGCTGTGCTCGGTTCTAATGTCACACCTGACTCTGCTTCATCTGGCACTTCCAGCTCCGCCTTGCCTGTCTCCCAACTTGCCTACCCTGCTGACTGTGCCCACTATAAATTAATGTGCCATCCGGCAAGATCTGCTCTGCTGGTTAATCACCAAGGTCTGTGCTGCTTACCCTACCCTACAGCATAGAATATCCACTTCACCAACGAGCCTATATCAGAATAGCAAGACCATGGACTCTGCTAAACAGGCCCCAAAAAGTTATTCAAAACCTTTAACTTCCTCCTCCGCCCCCCCACTGCCTCCTCCAACCTCCCTCATCTCTGCTAAAGATTTTGCCACACACTTTAAAAATAAGATCGACCAAACAAGGTAAGTCTTCATTCGTCAACCACCACAAACCCTTTGTATATCAGACCAATGCCCAGACCCCATAACCTCCCTATCCAACATCACTGAAGGGGGGCTTAATTGTTTTCTCTCCAAAGCACATCTCACCACCTGTGCGCTCCAAACTCCTGGAGCAGCACGTCCACGCTGAACTTTTCTCCCACCTCTCATCTAACTTGCTCTTTGACAATCTACAATCTGGTTTCCGTCCCCATCACTCAACTGAGACAGCCCTGACCAAAATCACTAACGACCTACTTACAGCCAAAGCTAACGGACAATACTCTGTACTCCTCCTTCTAGACCTGTCCTCTGCTTTCGACACAGTTGACCACTGCCTCCTACTACAGATCCTCTCCTCCTTTGGCATCAAAGTCCTCGCCCTATCCTGGATCTCCTCATACCTTTCCAATTGCACATTCAGCGTCTTCCACTCCCACGCTACCTCCTCATCCCACCCTCTCTCTGTTTGAGTCCCCCAAGGCTCTGTTCTAGGACCCCTACTATTCTCAATCTATACACTTGGCTTGAGACAACTCAAAGTCTCATGGATTCCAGTACCACCTTTATGCTGATGACACTCAGATCTACCTTCCTGGCCCAGACATCACCTCTCTACTGTCCAGAATCCTGGAGTGTCTATCAGCCATATCCTCCTTCTCTCGCTTCCTCAAACTCAATATGGACAAATTTTAACTCATCATGTTTCCTCCATCCCATAGATCTTCCTTACCTGACCTATCTATCGCAATTAACGACATCACGCTTTCCCCCGTACCGGAAGTCCACTGCCTCGGAGTAACCCTTGACTCTGCCCTGTCCTTCAAACAGCACATCCAAGCTCTTTCCACCTCCTGTCGCCTCCAGCTCAAAAATATCTTTTAAAATGCGCGCGTGTCCAGCCTCCCGTGACGTCACGGCTTGTGATTGGTCGCGTCGCCCATGTGGCCGCGACGCAACCAATCACAGCAAGCCGTGACGTAATTTCAGGTCCTTCAGGATTTTAAAATTACGTTCTGGCTTGTGATTGGTCGCGTTGCGGTCACATGGGCGACGCGACCAATCACAAGCCGTGACGTCACGGGAGGCTGGACACGCGCGCATTTTAAAATGCGCGCATCTCCTGCCTCCCGTGACGTCACGGCTTGTGATTGGTCGCGTCGCCCATGTGACCGCGACGCGACCAATCACAAAGCCGGAACGTAATTTTAAAATACTGAATGCCTAGAAGGACCTGAAAATTACGTCACGGCTTGCTGTGATTGGTCGCGTCGCGGCCACATGGGCGGCACGCGACCAATCAGAAGCCATGACGTCACGGAAGGAAGGAAAAGCGCGCATTTTAAGCAAAGAACGCTGCCGGTTCCCTCGGTGAGGTCCAGGCTGCGTCGGAGAGGTGAGTATAGCAATATTTTTTATTTTAATTCTTTCTTTTACACATTAATGTTGTTTCGATACCGATACCCGATACCACAAAAGTATCGGATCTCGGTATCGGAATTCCGATACAGCAAATATCGGCCGATACCCGATACTTGCGGTATAGGAATGCTCAACACTACTCGGGACAGATCAGCTCCAGTGTCCCACCCTGGCCTACGCATGAGGAATTAATAGAGTAGCTCAGCAACCTGGTGCTGAAACTGTTTTTCCCCGCATGGCTATCCACCAGGAGCTGTTATACCGGGTGGATAAAGTCCGGGAAGAGGTGGTGGAACAGCTGGTGGTGCCCCAATCCTACCATCAGGCGGTGCTCGACATGGCTTACACCCACATGCTAGGACACAGGAACGCATTCTGCAGCTTTTTTTTTTTGGCCTGGGGTCTATGCAGAGGTCCAGAGGTACTGTGACACATGTCCGGAGTGCCAACTATCCTCACCCACTGCAAACAACCAGAGTCTGTTGCTACCTCTGCCCATTATAGTGGTACCATTTGAGCGGATAGCAATGGATCTGGTAGGCCCCATAGTGAAATCCGCCCGGTGCCACCAACATATTCTGGTCGTAGTGGATTACACCATGTGGTACCCAGAGGCGATACCACTTCGCCACACCTCGGCCAAGCTAATCGCCCACGAGCTGTTTGCAATGTTTTGTCGCCTAGGGCTTATGTCCAAGGTGACCAGGGAGCTATGTATGCTGCTCTGGTTTAAACCGCTACGTACGTCAGTGTATCATCCACAAACCGACGGGTTGGTGGAGAGGTTTAATAAGACCCTCAAAGCCATGCTCAAAAAGGTGGTCGCCAAGGATGGGAGGGATTGGAACATATTGTTGCCCTATCTGATGTTTGCTATCCGTGAGGTACCACAGGGTTCCACAGGTTTTTCCCTGTTTGAGCTCTTGTATGGCAGTCATCCGAGGGGACTGCTCGATGTAGCTAAGGAGACATGGGAACAGGAGCCTACTCTGCATTGAAGCGTAATTGAGCACGTGGCAAGCATGCAGGACCGGATTGCGGCAGTGCGGCCCATTATAAAGGAGCATCTGATGGATGCCCAGGCTGAGCAGAGCTGCATGTACAATGAAAGAGCCACGGTCAGGACCTTTAAAGAAAGGGACCGGGTGTTGGTACTAGTGGCCACCCCAGAGAGTAAGCTCATTGCCAAGTGGCAAAGGCCATATGAGATATGGGGGAAGGTAGAAGTAAATTATAGGGTGTACCAACCCAGGAAAAAGGAAATCCGAGCAATTATACCATGTCAAAATGCTAAAAGCCTGGAAGTACCGGGAATGTTTGGGCACGGAGGCGACTCTGGTCATACCACCGGGGAACCCACTGGCAGCGGCCAAGGACCCTGCCGGGGGTAAGGTTAAAATTAATGATGCTCTAACTAAACAGCAGCGACGGGAGGTGCGGGCTCTGGTACAACAGAATACAGACATATTCTCAGAGCTGGCGGGGCGGACCTCGGTGATCCAGCATGACAGTCACCGAGCCCCGGGTACGGATGATGCCATACTGGGTGCCAGAAGCAAGCCATTGCGGCTAAAGTGAAGCAAATGCTTCAGTTAGGAGTCATCGAGGAATCCCGGAGTGAGTGAGCGAGCTTAGCCCCATTGTGCTGATTCCAAAGCCAGACTGATATTTACGTTTTTGTTATGACTTCAGGAAGTTGAATGAGGTATCTAAGTTTCACCTTTATCCAATGCCCCAGGTGGACGAGCTAACTGAGAGAATGGGGGAGGAGTGTTTGGCTATTAGGTGGGCCTTGGAATCCCCACGCTAATCTTTGCTCGGGCGTCAGTTTTGTTTAGTAACAGACCATTCACCCCTCGTCTGGATGAGAAATGCAAAAAAGAGGAATACTCAGGTCACCAGATGGATCCTGTCCTTACAAAACTTTAGTTTCTCGGTGGAACATCAGGCAGGGAAGTCACAGGGAAATGCAGATGCCCTGTCACGGGCCCCCTGTATGGTGACAAATGTTCAACCCCACAAGTTTGAGCAGAGGGGGGGGTATGTGAGGCAGTGACCGGTGTTATATGCGAGTGTCGCTATGTGTCACCCAGGATGTGCAAAGAAGTATATGAAGGCTATGGGAGTTAATTGCAGTCACAAGTATAGCTGTGTTTGCAATGCAGAATAAAACTGAGTGTTGGCTTTGGGCAAACTATTTGTTCAAGGCAGATTTAGGAAAATCTGTCATGGGCTTTTATTTTTGAAACTTACTACAGGAAGGTAGTGGGGTTGGTCCATTTCCTCCCCCTGGCCTGGTTTTCCATGTGGCCTACAGCAACAGGTAATTGTAAAAACCCATGAAGCAGAGGTTTGGGTGTGCAAGTTTTTTGGTCTTGCAAGCAGGTAGAGCAGTTGTCTCTGCAGAGCACTACCTGTGTGAGGCAACACAGGGCCAAGCGGAGCCAAAAAGCCTACTGGAGGCGGACTTCTAGATGTAATACTGTTCTATGTATACCCCCAAAAATGATGCATGGCAGAGTGCACGTTCACTCTGTCGGCACTATTCTAATCTCTGGCCCCATCTGTGCATGTGCAGCGCCCCAGAGTCCTGGTCGTTGCAGTACTGTGGCTCCGCCACTAAGGGGACTAAGGGTACGTCTGATGGCACTGAAGGAGTTCACCTGACCAGGTATCACAGACACCAATACATTTCACAGCCGGGCCACCAGGGGGAGCTAAGGGTTCTATTCATTAGGCCACTCCTCACATACTGGTAAAACTTGGGGTCAGGCAGGAAGTTAGACAGAAAGCTGACTGGGTTGGAACCAGGCAACACCTTGTGGCAGAGGGTGTTGTGGGAGAAGATTCGGTAGGGTCCCTGTCAGGGGTGGGATCCTGACAGAGGCCTGGCAACTTGAGCGAACGTAACGGGACCGTGCCTGCTCAGCATAGCGGCGGTGCCCAAGGAGGGATTGGAAGCGAGATAGATTGTGCTGAGTGAGAAACGAGATCAAAGCAAGAAGGAGAATACCAGTAGGAGTCGTGCTGTGAGACCGAGGCAACATCCTACTGAGGCGCACAACCGGCGGCCGGAAC
The DNA here is from genome assembly GCF_051348905.1 of Ranitomeya variabilis. Classification (NCBI taxonomy): domain Eukaryota; kingdom Metazoa; phylum Chordata; class Amphibia; order Anura; family Dendrobatidae; genus Ranitomeya; species Ranitomeya variabilis. The sequence goes on from NC_135233.1 coordinate 467,272,624, forward strand.
GCCGAGGGAGTATTACAATATTCAGCTTCAGGCAATACTCTAAACCAACGGCAGGACAGTCAGTCTAAGGCGGGCTGTCTGACCTAAATCACCTATGCAGTCTTGGGGGGCAACTTGTGGAGAGGGGCGACTCTAGGGTCCCGGAAGAGCTCCGAGCCTACCCGTCATACGGGTGCCGTCCTAACCGTAACATCAGGGAGGGACGGAGGATTAGCAGAACATCATCTAATCGAGTTGTGAGGGAACTTTAGAAACAGACACAACAGTTGTGGGGACTTTCCGTAAGTACAGCAGGGAAGGACCGCAACACCTAGCGCTAGAAGGAAGGCACAGATTTCCACCTGCTAAGAGAACTCTGGAGGTGCCATTGGACCGGCCGGACTTGCGCAGCCTGGTTATCCGGATTCCGGACTGAGGACCCAGAGATCTTCAGTAAAGAGGTAAAGAGACTGCAACCTGGTGTCCTCGTTATTTACTACAATCTACACTGCACCGCAACATCACCGACATCTATCACTGTACGCCCCTCAGCAGGGTCACGGACCGGGCCTAGCCACCGTGACAACCCCAGAGCAGAGACTCAGAGGCCCGGTACCGGGTACCCCTCAGCCCTGCGGCAGTGGGGGCGCTACACATATGCGCGAGGGTGCAGACGTTGGCCCCGACGGGTGGCAATGTGAAAGTGCCCAGAGTGAACACCCTGCTGTAAATAGATGCCATCTAGGCCCATCATGGAGTGTCAGGGTGGGGACAGATGACAATTTTAGCAGTATTAATACCCCTTATAGTTTGTAAGGTTTGTTCTGTGGTACCAGTGAGGAAAGGGATGATTACGGATGGCAGTAACGTGTCCAGCTTTGAATTGGGTGCACTGATGAAAATGTATAAATAAGCGACTGGTAACTGTAATTATGAGTGCAATTTATATGCCTTTTTGGGGGGAGGCTTGCTTCTTATAACCAATCCAATGAGGTACCAATGTTTTGTGTCATAACTGCTAACTTTCAGTGTATGACTCCACATTACTAGAGTTTCCTGTAGGGGGAGGGGTTGGTTTGTCTGTCCCTGCAGGGTAGCTGGGACAAGGACAGCTCAGGAGAGAGATGGGGGTAGAGGGCAGGACAGCTGGCCATGAAAGTCCTGAATGATGTCTGTTTAACCCAATCTGTGCTGGTAATGTGTTATGACTCAGAGAGCAGATGGTCTTTTGTAAAAGATCGAGTTCTTGTTTAAAACAAAAGAATGGTAAATCTTTTTAGACCTTTTTTGCCTTTTACTATTTGTATTGTTTTTATTACGGATAAAAAAAATATCTTACATAGATTTAAAACTGCCCATCTTATAATGTGCACTACATGCAACAAGCTGTGATGCACATAGCTGACATCAACTTTTTTTTTTTAACCAAATCTTGCATTAGTGAGACCTGGGCTTATATGACTGTATTCAGTTCACTTTTTTCCCCTTCATTGGACTATTTTTGTTAGGTACTAACAACTGCATAAACTCAACAAGACACTGTGTTTTGGCGACATTTTGACCCCAGCAAAGTTGTGTAGATCCTTATGCCTTACAAATTATGTTCTGGTTACAACTCATCAGCTTCCATAAATGACTTGATGCCTAATATATTAATCTCCTTAAAAATTGCTATTCACATTACCAGTTTGAATGTTATGGCTGATCGGCGTACATGCTTCTATTATGGGGTTCAGCCCTGCTTATGAGCCATACAACTAAACACACCGTTTAGTAAATTACAAAGCCACTGCAAACTTTGAACCTGGCACAAGTTGTTTTTTTTTTTTTTAACTAAAATCTTTATTTGTTGTACCACATTGTTGAACCACAATAATTGGCTGCAAGAAAGCCTGGTTCCCAGTCCCATTGTAAGTAGTTGAGCCTGTCTTGACTGCCACATCCTGCAGACAGCTGAGACTATTGACCAGTGCTGTTGTCCCTCTTGCACTACATGTCTATGGTCCACTTGCTTTAGCCCTTTTTGGAGGCTAAAGAAATGGAGCAAGTTGTCAGTCGTCCACTAAAGTAAGGCCAAGCACTTCAGCCACAAATCCAAGTATCTTGCAATGTGCTGTTGAAAATGCCTAGTCCTATATAAAATTAGATTCTATGGACAGATAGGTCCTGAAATATTGAGACAGTGACCCGATCTTGGTGATTTGCGCTCTGCAGGCCACTATTTTGGGCTTTAGAAGGAAACAACTGAGATGCAATTGAAGTGTCTACAGATTTTCAAGTTTAATTAAAGGGGTTGAACAAAAACATCCTGTAAAACATTTAGGAATTGTAACCATTTTTCTACGAAGATTCTTCATTTCAGGGGAGCAAAAGTAATTAGATTACCTTATATACTCGTGTATAAGCCGACCTGAGTATAAGCCGAGGCACCTAATTTTGCCACAAAAAAATTGCAAAAAATTATTGACTCGAGTAGAAGCCGTGTATGTGTAGCGCCCCCACTGCCGCAGGGCAGAGGAAGGGATCCCGGGTAAACAAAGGGATCCCTTTAAGAATAACCCTAGTCGGGTATTAGCAGCAAAAAGCAGGGAAACAAGCAGTTAACTATTTACATATCCATGGCATCGAGGTTTACTCTTGCTCTGGCGGCCGTAGCTCCGCATAGACCTCGCCCGGCAAGGTGATCGGCGAGATCGGGGCCTTTAAGAAGTGCTCCATACCCGGGGCCTGATCCCAGGGTGTAAGGCGCTGGAGTCTATAGGTCCCAGGGAGAGGGGGTGCAGCGACGGGGCCTATCAGCAGGTCCTCTGCTGGCGGGGCAGGGTCGTTCTTCATACCTGCTTCAGATGCGGTTCCTCCGGTGCCGATCTGCTCCGTCTCCGCTGGGATCTGGAACGCTGGTTGCAGGGCCTTGCGCTGCGGCGCTGTCATCTCCGTTTGCAGCATCTCGCTTTCCGGCAGGGCCTTGCTTTCTGGCTTCAGAGCGCGGGAACTTCTTTCTTGCTCCGGACCAGACGAGGCTGCCAACAGACGTCTGATGAGGCTCCCGATGAAGGTCTTCTTCCACCCGGCCTCAGCGCTCAGCTGCGTCCGCCGGAGTTGGTCGCCGAGCTCATCCACTCCGGCCTGCAGGAAGTCAATATCAGCGGTGGAGGCCTAGTTGCGGTGCCCCTCCGGGTAGCTGGGGGAGTCCTCTGCTCCTACCCCATGCTCCGGCTCCTAATGGCTGGCCATGGCGTCCTCCATGTCGCTGACTTCTTCTTCCTGGTCCTTTTCCCGCTCTCTCCTTCGTGGGCGGTTTCGCTTTCGTTGTCTCCGCCCCCCATTGAGGATCAGTAGGCGGATCTCGGCTGCTGACGGACACGTCCTCAAGGGGCAGAAATATTTAGACTGGGCGGCCATTGTCTTTCGCGCTCTCCAGCTTGTCTACGCCCACTCCACGCCCTTCTTCTCCTGCGCTCTCCTTAGCGCTGTAATGGCGGCGGTTTTGGCGGGAACTTCTGGCGGCAAGTGGCAATACACAGTCTTTGCAATAAGTCACAGTCCAAGCACAATAAATCACAGTTCCAAGGCACACATGACCTGATTCTTCAGGCTTAAGTAGATCCTGTTCGTGACGCCAAGTTGTAGCGCCCCCACTGCCGCAGGGCCGAGGGGTACCCGGTACCGGGCCTCTGAGTCTCTGCTCTGGGGTTGTCACGGTGGCTAGACCCGGTCCGTGACCCTGCTGAGGGGCGTACAATGAGGGTGGAAGGTGGTGATGATGTTGTAGTGGTGCGGTGCAGATCACAGTAAATAACAAGGACACCAGGTTGCAGTCTCTTTACCTCTTTACTGAAGGCTTCAGGATCCTCAGTCCGGAATACGGTTAACCAGGCTGCGCAAGTCCGGCCGGTCCGATGGCACCTCCAGAGTTCCCTTTGCAGGTGGAAATCTGTGCCTACCTTCTAGCGCTTGTGTGTTGTGGTCCTCCCCTGCTGTGCTTACGGGATAGTCCCCACAACTGTTGTGTCTGTTTCTGAAGTTCCCTCACAACTCGATTATGATGTTCTTCTTCGTCCCCCAGATCATATGGCTAGGACGCACCCGTATGACGGGTAGGCTCGGAGCTCTTCCGGGACCCTAGTGTTGCCCCTCTCCAGTTGTTGCCCCCTATGTCTTCTTAGGTGATTTTAGTGAGACAGCCCGCCTATAACTGACTGTCCTGCCGTAGGTTTGAAGTAAGGCCTGGAGCTCAATACTTCCTCGGCGTTCCGGCCACCGGCTACGCGCCTCAGTAGGATGTTGCCTCGTCTTACAGCACGACTCCTACTGTGTTTCTCCTTGTTGCGTTGATCTCGTTTCTCACTCAGCACAATAAACCTCGCTTCTTGTCCTTTCTTAGGGCACCGCCGCTATCTCGTGCAGGCGCGGTCCCGTAACGTTCTCTCTGTTCGCTAGGCCTCTGTCAGGATCCCACCCCTGACAGGGACCCCCCTGAGTCTCTCCCCGCAACACCCTCTGCCACAGGATGTTGCCTGTTCGATTCCCAGTCAGCTTCTCTCTAACTTCCTGTCTAACCCCCAGTTTTGGCCACATTCATCTGTGCTAAAAACTAAGGAAATGTGAAATATGTGAAATGTGAATAGCATACTGGCTTATGAACTTTATGAAAAAACACATGAGATTTTTAGCACAAGATTTGCAAACGTTGTGAGCCCATTCACCAAAACGTCAAGGTAATCTCAGATCGAATGGGTAACTACACTGACTGCCTGGTGTGAACACTTACCTATGGTATCTGAGCTGACTGCCTAATGTGAACACATACCTATGGCTAATAACAGGATAAAGCATACTTATATAGGAGGCTCAGAACCAACTGTGTTGAGATGTAATTAAAACCTGGAGAAGGGCGGGACGTTCAAGTCAGAAAATAGTATATAGTAAAATAGATCAACTGACCGAACAATATATAATAATTTGTAGCCAAAAAAAGTCAAATACAAAATAGATCAATGGCCACATTCATCTGTGCTAAAAACTAAGGAAATGTGAAATATGTGAAATGTGAATAGCATACTGGCTTATGAACTTTATGAAAAAACACATGAGATTTTTAGCACAAGATTTGCAAACGTTGTGAGCCCATTCACCAAAACGTCAAGGTAATCTCAGATCGAATGGGTAACTACACTGACTGCCTGGTGTGAACACTTACTTATGGTATCTGAGCTGACTGCCTAATGTGAACACTTACCTATGGCTAATAACAGGATAAAGCCTACTTATATAGGAGGCTCAGAACCAACTGTGTTGAGATGTAATTAAAACCTGGAGAAGGGCGGGACGTTCACGTCAGAAAATAGTATATAGTAAAATAGATCAACTGACCGTACAATATATAATAATTTGTAGCCAAAAAAAGTCAAATACAAAATAGATCAATGGCCACATTCATCTGTGCTAAAAACTAAGGAAATGTGAAATATGTGAAATGTGAATAGCATACTGGCTTATGACTACAAATTATATATATATATATATATATATATATATATATATATATATATATATATATATATATATATATTGTTCGGTCAGTTGATCTATTTTATTATTAACCCCCAGTTTTACCAGACTGTGAGGAGTGGCCTAATACATAGTACCCTTAGCTCCCCCTGGAGGCCAGACTGTGAAATGTATTGGTGTCTGTGATACCTGGTCAGGTGAACCCCTTCAGTGCCATCAGACGTACCATAGCCCCCCTTAGCGGCGGAGCATCAATACTGCAACGACCAGGACTCTGGGGCGCTGCATATGCATTGTCCCCTCGTCCCTGTCCTGGTATGCATGGTTCTTCATCCCCATCCTTGTCTGCGTGGCTCCTTATTCCCATCCTTGTCTTCGTGGCTCCTTATTCCCATCCTTGCATTGTGTGGCTCCTTATCCCCATCCCTGCATGCTTATTTTCCACCATAATTAGCAAAATAAATCTTGCCAAATCAGACAAGGTGATTTTTCTGGATTTGTTTTCTCATTTTGTCTCTTAGGCCGGGATCACACACAGCGAGATACGGTCGAGTCTCGCAGGTTAAAACCAAGCTCTGGCACCGGCACTCCGGAGCGGAGCGTGCGGCCGCATAGCAATACATGGAGCTGCACGCTCCACTCCGGAGTGCCGGTGCCAGAGCTTGGTTTTAACCTGCGAGACTCGGCCGTATCTCGCTGTAGTGTGACTCCGGCCTTAGGCTACTTTCACACTAGCGTCGTACGACGCACGACGAATTGCGTCGTTGCGACGTACCGACGCAAGCAGTGAAAGCGCCGCACAACGGGGGCAACGGATGCTGTTTTTCAACGCATCCGCTGCCCCATTGTGATATGCGGGGAGGCGGGGGTGGTGTTCCGGCCGCGCATGCGCAGTCGGTAAAGACGGTCTCGACGCACCAAAAAACTTTACATGCAACATTTTTTGGTGGCGACGGACCGACGCACGACAGTTGCGACGTGTGGCAATGCGTCGCTAATGCAAGTCTATGGAGAAAAAACGCATCCTGCAAGCACTGTTGCAGGATGCGTTTTTTCTACAAAACGACGCATAGCGACGTGCAGTGCACGACGGTAGTGTGAAAGTAGCCTTAGTTGTGGTCTACCTATGATGTCAATTACAGGCCTCTCATCTTTTTAAGTGGGAGAACTTGCACAATTGGACAAGGAAATAACATCACAATTCTTATTTTTTTTTTTATTTTTGTTAAAAAATAGATCTTTATTTAGCTTGCAAATCTGCAGAGAAAACCGCATAAAAACCGCACAGATTTTCAACTGCGTTTTCTGCCGAGAGGAAGAATCCGCGCAGAATTTTACAACAACAAATCCGCAACGTGCACACATACCCTAAGACCGCTATTTGGCTGTGAATTGCCATGGCAAACATCAGGACCACAGAATCATGATTTCAGGGTGCTGATGGGATTAAAAAGGGAACACTATGTTTTAACCATTTATATGATGTAATCACTAGGGTTGAGCGAAACGGGTCGTCCATTTTCAGAAGTCGCCGACTTTTGGCAAAGTCGGGTTTCATGAAACCCGACCCGACCCCTGTGTGGGGTCGGCCATGAGGTCGGCGAGCTTCTGAATCTGGTATCGGAATTCCGATACAGAGTTCCGATATGTTTGCGATATCGGAAATCGGAATCTACATTTAAGTGTAAAATAAAGAATTAAAATAAAAAATATTGATATACTCACCTCTCCGGAGGCCCCTGGACATCGCCGCTGGTAACCGGCAGCCTTCTTTGCTTAAAATGAGCGCGTTCAGGGCCTTCCATGACGGCTTCTGATTGGTCGCGGCTGCCCATGTGACCGCCACGCGACCAATCACAAGCCGTGACGTAATTCTCAGGTCCTAAATTCCTAATTCTAGAAATTTAGGACCTGAGAATTACGTCACAGCTTGTGATTGGTCGCGTGGCGGTCACATGGGCCACCGCGACCAATCACAAGCCGTGACGTCATCTAAGGCCCTGAACGCGCTCATTCTTAAAAAGAAAGGCTGCCAGAAAGAAGCAGGGCGCGTCCGAGGGTGAGTATATACCTAATAGGAATATACTCACCCTCGGCTTCTTTCCGGCAGCCTTCCTTCCTAAGAATGAGCGCGTTCAGGGCTGTGATGCTGTAAGAATCAGGCTGCACTCAGATGTCATCCGAGTGCAGTCCCATTTGAGAGAGTAGATTCAAACAGGGACAACGGAGAGTGGACCCACTGGACCGTGACGACGAACCCCTCTCGGACGAGCTGACCAGGTGGACCGCCCCCTATACAGGGAGCGTTAGGGGCAGGCCCGTGAGGGACTATCGCCACGGAAGCTGGAGGGTCGACTGAGATAAGAAGGGTACACTGCAGGAACACAGGGACCGAAGGAAACAGCGGAGGAAACAGAGGGAATGGCAAGGAACTACTGAGACGAGGGAGAAGATGGGAATACTACAGAGACACGGAGGCTGACGAGACAATATGGAGACATAGAGGCTGACGGGAGCAAGGTGTGGTAAAGGAGCCGGGCAGGTACCGCAGAGAAACAGGAACTGAAGGAACAAAGCAGGAACACAGGAAAAACAGGCAGGTACTGCAGAGGGAGGAGGAGGCCCAAGGTCAGAGAGCTAGGAAAGCACAGAGACCACAGGTGACCAGAAGCACTTGTAAACACAAATGATCATCAGGCACAGAGGAGCAGCAGGAAGCAGCTTATATACCAGCGTGAGAGCTACTTCCGGGTTACAGTCCTCCAGGATGACGGAGAGGACAGGAAGGAGTGCCAACAGAGGAATCAGATGTGCGCACGCGCAGAGCTGAATGCGCCGCGCGCGCGCACCCGGCGAGCTGCAGAAGCCGGGGGCGAGCGCTGCATGACAGTACCCCCGTCTTTACGCCCCTCCTTTTTAAGACTTGAAAGAAACCGGGACAGAATGCGAGGGGCCTGAATGTTCTCACGAGGCTCCCAGGACCTCTCCTCAGGACCAAAACCTTTCCAGTCAACCAAAAACAAAGTTCTCCCTCTAAGTTTTTTCATGGCTAAAATGTCCCTAACTTCAAAGACATCATCCTCGGAAACAGGCGAAGGAGAACAAAGGTTAGAAGAAAGAAACTGATTAAAAACTACGGGTTTAAGGAGAGACACATGAAAGGAATTAGAAATACGCAGAGAGGCAGGCAACTTAAGTTTGTAAGAAACGTCATTAATATGAGACAAAACTTCGAATGGACCGATATAGCGAGGACCCAGCTTATGTGAAGGAATTTTGAGACGGATAAATTTAGAAGAAACCCAAACCTTGTCCCCAGGATGGAATATAGGAGAATCGAGGCGTCTTTTGTCCGCATGTCTCTTCATTCTGACTTGAGCCAACTCAAGGGCAGACTTGGTCTCCTGCCAGACCCTGGAGAACTCTCTAGACAGAAGATCAGCCGCTGGTACAGTAGAGACAGGAGGAACCGGAAGAGGAAGGCCAGGATGTTGACCGTAGACGATAAAAAATGGAGATTTGTTAGTAGCTTCGCTGGAATGGTTATTGTAAGAAAACTCAGCCCATGGCAGCAAGTCAGACCAATCATTCTGATGGGAATTGGAAAAATGACGGAGATAAGTTACCAAGGTCTGATTAGTACGTTCCACCTGGCCATTGGACTGCGGATGGTAGGCCGAAGAAAAGTCAAGCGAAATGTTCATAGATTTGCAGAGGGATTTCCAGAAGCGGGCGGTGAATTGAACACCTCGGTCAGAAACAATATGTAAAGGAAGACCATGAAGACGAAAAATATGGTGAACAAAAATCTTTGCCAATTCGGGAGCAGAAGGCAAACCAGGTAGTGCAATGAAATGAGCCATCTTGGAGAAACGATCCATGACCACGAAGATGACGGTACAACCAGATGAAGAAGGCAGGTCAGTGATGAAGTCCATCGATAAATGTTGCCACGGAGTGGAGGGTACCGGTAAAGGATGCAAAAGCCCGGAAGGTAGTTGCCTGGGAATTTTATTCTTGGCACAGGAGGGACAAGAGGCGACAAAACTTTGGACGTCCTTGGACAACGTAGGCCACCAGTAATAGCGAGAGATCAGACGGAGGGTTTTTTTGAGACCAACATGTCCAGCTAATTTGGAGGCATGACCCCAAAGTAAGACGCGTTCTCTGTTCTCTTCAGCAACTAAGGTCTTACCCGGAGGCAACGAGGAAAGAGAGAGAGGAGCAACTGTGATGACTCTTGCAGGATCGATGATGTGCGCAGGTTCTTCCTCCATATCCACCGCCTGGAATGACCTAGACAGAGTGTCGGCTCTGGAGTTTTTATCTCCTGGCAGAAAACGAAGTTCGAAGTCAAACCTGGCGAAAAACAAGGCCCACCTGGCCTGCCGAGGATTTAGTCTTTGCGCAGAGCGGATATATGCCAGATTCTTGTGATCTGTGTAAATTACAAAACGATGTAAAGCCCCCTCCAAGAGGTACCGCCACTCCTCCAATGCCAACCTGATTGCCAAAAGTTCTTTATCACCGATAGAATAATTCTTTTCAGAGGAGGAGAAGATCTTAGAGAAAAAACCACAGGGCACAAGACGACCAGAAGAGGATTTCTGCGAGAGCACAGCTCCAGCTCCAATTGCAGAAGCATCTACTTCAAGGATGAAGGGTTTATTGGCCACAGGACGATGAAGAATAGGAGCGGAGGCGAAGGCCTGCTTGATAGACCAGAAAGCCTCTTCGGCCTCAGACGACCATAGATGAGGATTGGCACCCTTCCGAATCATGGAGGAGATTGGAGCAGAAAGAGAGGAAAAGTGAGGGATAAACTGCCGATAGTAGTTAGCAAATCCAAGAAATCGCTGAATTGCTTTCACTCCAAGAGGACGTGGCCAGTTGAGCACGGCAGAAACTTTTCCTGGATCCATACACAAACCAGCGTCGGAAATGATGAAACCCAAGAAGGGAAGAGATGACTGTTCGAAGACACATTTTTCCAGTTTTGCGTACAGCCGATTCTCTCTCAAACGCTGAAGTACTTGCCGTACATCTCTTCTGTGAGTAGACAGATCAGGAGAGAACACAAGGATATCGTCCAAGTACACTACAACACAGGTCTAAAGTAGATCCCGAAAAACATAATTTACAAACTCCTGGAAGACTGCGGGTGCGTTGCATAAACCGAATGGCATAACCAAATATTCATAATGACCATCTCTGGTATTAAACGCAGTCTTCCACTCGTCACCGGAACGGATACGGACCAAATTATAAGCTCCTCTGAGATCCAATTTGGTAAAGATTCGTGCTCCACGTAGACGATCAAAGAGTTCTGGTATGAGAGGAAGTGGGTACTTGTTCTTGATCGTGATAGTGTTGAGACCCCGATAGTCTATACATGGGGGAAGAGAACCGTCCTTCTTCTTGACGAAGAAGAACCCAGCTCCTGCAGGTGAGGAAGACTTTCGAATGAAGCCTCTGGCCAGATTCTCTTGGATATATTCGGACATGGCTTGAGTTTCGGTAGGAGACAATGGGTAAATACGTCCTCGAGGTGGAGTAGAACCAGGAACAAGGTCTATCGGGCAGTCATAAGAGCGGTGCGGCGGCAAGATCTCCGCCTCCTTCTTGTTAAAGACATCCGAGAAGGCGCAATAGGCTGGAGGAATTCCCGTGGATTCCGAAGCAGACCGAAAGGAGGACGCAGGCTTGACAGGAAGCAGGCACCTGTTCAGACAAGACTGTCCCCACCGTAGAACATCTCCAGAGCGCCAGTCCAGAGTGGGTTCGTGATCTCTCAGCCAAGGAAGACCCAAAAGGAAAGAATGAGACAATGAAGGTAAAACATAAAAGGCCAGTTTCTCACGATGAAGAGCTCCAATCTGAAGTTCAACTTCCTCCGTAACTAAGTTGACGGTCTCCCGCAAAGGCTGACCATCGACGGAAGCTATTTGTCTAGGAGTCTCCAAGGGTCTAACAGGTATCCCAAGCCTGTTAACAACCTCGAGCTGAACAAAGTTCCCAGCCGCTCCTGAATCAACATAAGCCTCCAGAGAAAAGTGACGGGAACCTAAATGTAGAATAACAGACAAAACCAGAGGTGGAGAGGAGTCATAACCACCTAGGAAGGCCTCTCTTACCTGTCCTAGGCGGAGGCGTTTCCCGACCTCTGAGGACAGGAGCGTAAGAGATGAGAGGCACTACCGCAGTAAAAACAGAGACCTAGTGCGAGTCTCTCCTTGCGGCGCTGCTCGGAAGACTCAAAGCGATCGACCTGCATGGGTTCAGGAGAAGATGAAGAAACCACCGGGGCTGTTTGAGAAAAAGAAGTCCCTCGAGCAATAGTCGTCTGGCGAAGAGGTCTCTTTTCTCTGGCAAGCTCGCGAGTGCGCTCCTGAAAGCGCAGATCAATGCGTATGGCCAAGGAGATAAGATCATCCAAAGAGGTGGGAGTGTCCCGTCCTGCCAGCTCATCCTTAATCCATGAAGACAAACCACGCCAAAACACTCCAACCAAAGCCTCATTATTCCACCCAAGGTCTGAAGACAGAGTCCGGAAACGGATGGCGCACTGAGCTACGGAGAGAGTAGCCTGGCTAAGGTTAAAGAGGGACTCTGTGGTAGAGACCAGACGTCCAGGTTCATCAAAAACCTTGCGGAAGGTATCCAGGAACGGATTGAGTTGGGAGACCAAAGGATCATTACGCTCCCAGAGGGGATTAACCCACGCCAAAGCCTCACCCTCCAAATGGGATACTATAAAAACAACCTTAGCTCGATCGGTGGGATAAAGTAGCGGAGACAATTCAAAATGCAACTGGCATTGATTAAGAAAGCCGCGGCACGCTTTAGGATCCCCACCATACCGAGGAGGTCTAGCAAGTCGGGGCGAGGGTTGTGGCGCAGAGACAGGAGTGGAGACAGAGGCCACATTCTGGAGGGCGAGAAGCCGATCATTAATAGAGGCCAAAAAATTCGAAATATGGGACTGAGTGTCCCATTGTAGACCTAGCTCCAGCTGAAGGGCAACCAACTGCGGAGCAATACCAGGATCAGAAGGCTGTAAAGCCGCTAAGCGAGACTCCATATTTTTTAAAAACGACATGATCCTAGTCTGGTTTTCACGCAAAAAGAGTAAGTCTTTTTGAGTAGCGGAAGCTCCAGCGGGGTCCATGGCCTGATGATACTGTGATGCTGTAAGAATCAGGCTGCACTCAGATGTCATCCGAGTGCAGTCCCATTTGAGAGAGTAGATTCAAACAGGGACAACGGAGAGTGGACCCACTGGACCGTGATGACGAACCCCTCTCGGACGAGCTGACCAGGTGGACCGCCCCCTATACAGGGAGCGTTAGGGGCAGGCCCGTGAGGGACTATCGCCACGGAAGCTGGAGGGTCGACTGAGATAAGAAGGGTACACTGCAGGAACACAGGGACCGAAGGAAACAGCGGAGGAAACAGAGGGAATGGCAAGGAACTACTGAGACGAGGGAGAAGATGGGAATACTACAGAGACACGGAGGCTGACGAGACAATATGGAGACATAGAGGCTGACGGGAGCAAGGTGTGGTAAAGGAGCCGGGCAGGTACCGCAGAGAAACAGGAACTGAAGGAACAAAGCAGGAACACAGGAAAAACAGGCAGGTACTGCAGAGGGAGGAGGAGGCCCAAGGTCAGAGAGCTAGGAAAGCACAGAGACCACAGGTGACCAGAAGCACTTGTAAACACAAATGATCATCAGGCACAGAGGAGCAGCAGGAAGCAGCTTATATACCAGCGTGAGAGCTACTTCCGGGTTACAGTCCTCCAGGATGACGGAGAGGACAGGAAGGAGTGCCAACAGAGGAATCAGATGTGCGCACGCGCAGAGCTGAATGCGCCGCGCGCGCTCACCCAGCGAGCTGCAGAAGCCGGGGGCGAGCGCTGCATGACAAGGGCCTTAGATGACGTCACTGCTTGTGATTGGTCGAGGCCGCCCATGTGACCGCCACGCGACCAATCACAAGCCGTGATGTAATTCTCAGGTCCTAAATTCCTAGAATTAGGAATTTAGGACCTGAGAATTACGTCACGACTTGTGATTGGTCGCGTGGCGGTCACATGGGCAGCCGCGACCAATCAGAAGCCGTGACGTCATGGAAGGCCCTGAACGCGCTCATTTTAAGCAAAGAAGGCTGCCGGTTACCAGCGGTAAGGTCCAGGCTGCGTCGGAGAGGTGAGTATATCAATATTTTTTATTTTAATTCTTTATTTTACACATTAATATGGATCCCAGGGCCTGAAGGAGAGTTTCCTCTCCTTCAGACCCTGGGAACCATAGTATCCCATTGCACTGCATTGGGTTTCGTGTTTCGGCCGACCCCGACTTTTTTGTAGGATCGGCCGATTTCACTCGACCCGACTTTTGAGAAAGTCGGGTTTCGTGAAACCCGACCCGATCCTATAAAAATAAAAGTCGCTCAACCCTAGTAATCACTATTGACAGCCGCATCTAAGGGTTTAAACAGATATAGACTATGCCAACACTGATCGTAGCTGATACAGCAAATTGTCAGCTTTTAAATTCTCAGCCGACAGCTGCTCAATTGTGACGTGTGGGGAGGCTATTCTCTTATATCTCAGGTCAGTAAAAAGTATTGGCGATCATTAAGGGGTTAAGCATGTGAAATGCTGCTGGATGTGGTTGAGAGCTGGTGATTGACTTGGCCATTGCAGATTATTCCACTTCTTTGCCTTAAAAAAAACTTCTGGACTTCGTTCCCTGTACGTTTTGGGTCATTGTCCATCTGTGCGGTGAAGCGTGTTGTCCATTCAACCTTGCTGCATATTTTTCATGTTCATATTGATCTGTAACACAAACAATGGAAGAAATACATTTTTTTTTTATTTTGTTTGTCTTTTTAACGTGGGATTGGAGGGTCAAATTTTGTATTGTAGCTAAAATAGTTTTAAATAGCCTATCGTGGAATTCCAGATTAAAAGAAAATGTTCTCTATTAAGTGCCAGTTCTCTACTAATCATAATTGAAAAAAAAATGAAAAAGCATCATTTTTTTTTTTTTTGCCTTTTTTATTTTTTTTATGGTATTCACTGAAGGGGTTAACTGGTGGGACAGTTCTATAAGTCGTGTCATTCCGGATGCGGCAATACCAAATATGCATACTTTTTTATTTTTTTTTTCATAAAAATATTTATTTATGGGTACAATACATTTATTTTTTCATTTTGTGATTTAAAAATCTATATATTTTTACAATTTAACTTTTACAAAAAACTTTTTTTTTTTTAATTAAGTCTAATGCATTGTAATGCACCAGCATTGAAATGCATTAGAACTATCATCCCTGCAGACACAAGTTAGTTAGATCATGCATTGCGCATGATTGAACTACTGTAACTTGCTAGTGCCTGGTGACCCCGGATATCATCATGATGCCATAGGATCACTATGGCAACGATCAGGCTAAATGCTGCTATCTCTTGCGAAAGCAGAATTTAGGGGGTTAGAGTTCCGGAAGCAGGGTGGACACCGCTCCTGCATTGCGCGTGCACTGCCTCTATGTGCACAAAATTGCCATTATGTATCCATACGTCCAAAGCTGATAAGTAGCTAGCGACCTGGACGTATGGATACATTCAAGCTCGAGAAGGGTTAAGGCCCTGGCTGCCTCCAGACACCTCCCCTGGGAGCTTAGTGCAAGTTATTACAGAAAAAACAAAATGAGCAGTAAAAAAACAAAAATGGTACCAATAAAAACATCAACTCATCCAGCAAAGAACAAGCCGTCACATGACTGTCAGCAGAAATATGGAAAAACAATAGCTCTCAAAATATGGCGATGCAAAAACATTTTGCAAAAGTGTCTTTTAGTGTGGAACAAAAGCCGAACATAAAAAAAAACTACATCTGGTATCACTGCTATCTCACCGACCCGAAAAACAAAATCGACTAATCACTTATACCGCATGAGGAATGTAAAAAAAAATTAAAACCAATTACGGTATTCATTCACCTGCTGTTGATTTGTTCATTCTGCCTCCCAAAGATCGCAGTATGGCTCAGGGAATATTTATCTTGGGCTCTATGCTAA
Source organism: Ranitomeya variabilis (assembly GCF_051348905.1). Lineage (NCBI taxonomy): Eukaryota > Metazoa > Chordata > Amphibia > Anura > Dendrobatidae > Ranitomeya > Ranitomeya variabilis. The sequence goes on from NC_135233.1 coordinate 467,288,200, forward strand.
GCACTTCCACCGGAGTTTCTGTGTAAATCTCTGAAATATGTGATTCAGACAGAAGCCCTGGCAGAAAATCACCTGCAATGAGGCAGATAGAGGCACTGTTGATGCCGCCTGACCTGTGATCCGGCGGTGTCAGGCTGCTTAGGCATGCATAAAAGCGTGGTCCGCCAGTTTTGTGCACCTCTGAAAAGGACAATGCTGAACAGAGGCCAGACGGAGTCCAGAGTAACTCTGCTGTCTCATTATAGTGAATGGTTCCCTCTGGTTTCATTTGAATCACATTAGCCGGAGATTTAGATGGAAACCCTGATGTAAGTGCTCAGCGTAGAGCATCGGATAAATGTGATCCCAAACATGTAAAATGTTCCTAAAAAAAACCCCTTCAAATTCACAAAAAGAAAAACAAGTCCCTTCCCAGGACCGTCATCTGTCAATGGAAATATAGAAGGCTTCCACGTTACTGGTAGTATAAAGGCTGTGGAAAAGCAAAATTGCTCCTCGTCCCCCAAAGGAAATCCAGCAAATTCTGTGCTCTAAAATCCAAATGCCCCTCTCCCTTCTGAGCCCCACAGTGTACCTAAACCACTTTTGGCGTCCACATGTTAGGCGGGCTCTCATCGCTACAGAAATGCCAAATTTACGGGTACATATCTCCAGAAGCACTGGGTGGGCATAACGTACTAGTCACTACAATGGCAGTTTGCAATTTTCACTCACCAACATCCACTTCTGCTTGTTTCTGCAAAACACCCATGTAGTCAAAATCGTTACTACAACCTATGGGGATATAATTTCCAAAATGGGGTCACTTGTAGGGGGATGATTCTGCTCTTCTAGCACTTAGGGGCTCTGTATATGGAGTCTGCATACTATTCTAGGTAAATCTGCGCCCAAGGAGGCAAATAGCGCTCCATCCCTCCTGATTCTCGCTGTATGGCTAAGCAGTACTGTTAAGCCACATCTAGGTTATTTCTACATTCAGTTGAAATTATGGGACAAATTTTGGTGCAATTTTTACCCATTTTCCAGTGTGAAAATGTAAAATCTGGGGATAAAACAAAATGTTGGTGGTTTAAAAAGGCAGTAATATTTTTTTTCTTCACTGACCAATGGTATAAAATACTGTGACCCACCTGTGGTGTCAATATGATCACTGCACCCCTAGATGAATTGAGAGGTGTAGTTTGTAAAATGGGATCTCTTATGGGGGGTTCTGCTGTTCTGACACCTTATGGGCTCTGCCAATGTGATTTGGCACCCTCAAAACAATCCAGCGATATCTGAACTCCGATATGGCGCTTCTTCCCTTGAGCTGTGCACTACGCGTCAAAAGTAGTTTTCAACCACATATGGGGTATTGGCATCCTCAGGAGAAATTGCACAACAAATTTTCGGGGCCATCTTCTGCTATCCTTGTGAAAATAAATAATTGGGGCTAAAACATTTTTAGGTGATTAAAAAAAAAAAAAAGTAGTATTTATTTCCTCAGAACAACGTTGTAAAATTCTGTGACGCACCTGTGGGTTCAAGATGCTCACCACATATCTGCATAAAGTCCTTGAGGGGTCTAGTTTCCAAAACGGGGTCACATGTGGAGGTTTTCTACTGTTTAGGCACATCAGAGGCTCTCCAAACACAACATGAGACCGTCAGGCTACTCTATCAAAGTTTGCGTTCCAAAACATCACTCCTTTTTTTTAGCCTTGTGCGCCCAAACAGTAGTTTTCCCCCACATATGGAGTATCTGCATACTCGGTAGAAATTGCACAACAAATTTTTGGGTTCCAATTTCTCCTGTTACCTTAGAAAATAAAAAAATTGATACAAAAATAACATTTTGGGGGGAATAATGTTTTGTTTTTTTTTTTTTTCAAAACTTCCTGTGAAACACATGAAGGGTTAATGAACTTCGAGTGTGGTTTTGAGCACCTTGAGGTAATATAGACCCCTCAAACTCACTTCAAATCTAATATGGTCGCTATAAAAAAAATTTGTTTTGTAAATTTAGTTGAAAAAATGATAAATTGCTGGTCAACTTTTAACCCTTAACTTCCTAAAAAAAAAGTATTGTTCAAAAAAATTGTGCTGATGTAAAGTAGACATGTGGGAAATGTTATTTATTAACTATTTTGTGTGACATGACTCTCTGATTTAAGGGCATAAAAATAAAAAAAATGAAAATTGCTAAATTTTCAAAATGTTTGCCAAATTTCCATTTTATTTTTTTTTTTCTCACAAACGCAAGTCATATCAAAGAAATGTTACCACTATCCTAAAGTACAATATGTCATGAAAAAATAAACTCTGAATTAGTGGGATCCGTTGAAGCGTTGCAGAGTTGGCCACTAAAGAGACACTGGTTAGAATTTGTAAAATTTGGCCTGGTCATGAAGGTGCAAACAGGCTTGGGGGCTGATGGGTGTTGAAGGGAATCCTACCCCATCTGATAGCAGCATGATGTAGGGGCAGAGACCCTTATTCCAGCAAAGTATTACTTTATTGCTTGCTGCAGTTTTAATTAAAAACTGTTCTATTTGCTACAGATCTAACAGTTCTCAAATACTGAACTCTGTACAACAGCTCCTACAGCACTGAATGACAGCTTTCCGCCTATGCACAGTGTACATTGGCAGTTTTCAATCAGTGGTGGGAGCAGAATTACAGAGCACTACATGACACCTAGTCCTCTAGTGATGACCTCCTGCTGCTAAAACACTGATTTTATTGAAACTACAACAAGCTGCCCAGTAAGTGACACATTGCAAGAATCAGACTTTCTGCCCCTACATTATGCCCCGTGGTCGGCGCTCATAGCAAGTGAGCATTTCTGCTACACCCAGGTGATCTGATCATCACCTGTGTGTAGCAGAGGCAATCAGAGTACTACAGCTTCTAGTCTCCCTTGGAGTCTACTGAAGCATGCAAAAAGTATAAAAAAAAACTAAATATTTTTTTTTTAAATATATAAATGTTCAAATTACCCCCTTTTCGCCCCATTCAAAATAAAACAAAAAATCAAATACACATATTTGGTATCGCCGCATTCAGAATCGCCCGATCTATCAATATAAAAGAAGAATTGACCTGATCCCCTTAATGGCGTAGCGAGGAAAAAAAATCAAAATGCCAAATTACTTTTTTTGGTCGCCGCTGTATTGCAATAACGGGCGATCAAAAGACCGTATGTGCACCAAAATTGTATGCAGGTTGTAGACAAGCCTACAACCTGCAGTAACCACCGATCGACCAAACCGCTGCATGACCAGCTCTATCCTCGCCTACTGTATTCTCACCCATCCCTTGTAGATTGTGAGCCTTCGCGGGCAGGGTCCTCTCTCCTCCTGTACCAGTTATGACTTGTATTGTTTAAGATTATTGTACTTGTTTTTATTGTGTATACCCCTCCTTACATGTAAAGCGCCATGGAATAAATGGCGCTATAACAATAAATAATAATAATACATAAAAACGTCAACTTGACGCATACAGACACAGAGGGCTATTAATCGCATGGAGGGTGTGTTAACATTCTTGAATCAAATTTGCTTACCCACAATTTTGTTCGCCCCAATTTTGGAATTTGTTTGAATTATGCACAATTTTGTCTTTTTTTTTTCCTTCTTTTGTGCTGTTTCAATAAACACAAAGGAAATACAAATTTATAACAAAACATGTATAATTATATTTTTCTGGGAAAAATCATTCATTTTCAGTAACCATTTCAAGGGTGCCAACATACATACATGACTGTTAAAAAAAAAAAATGTTTATAAACTAAAAGATGATCTTCTGGATATACATTATATTCTATGGGGGGTCTGTATTAGATTCTATGGGGGCCTACATTAGATTCTATGGGGGGGCTGTATTAGATTCTATGGGGCCTACATTTATATTCTATGGGGGGCTACATTGTATTCTATGGGGGCTGCATTATATTGTATGGTGGGGCTGCATTATGCTCAGGGGGCTACATTATATTCTGTGGGGTGGCTGCATTGTAGTCTGGTGGCAGCATTATACTACACTATAGTGAATTGTACTACATGGATGACTATGGCGGTGCATTATACTATATGGAGCACTGAGAAGTGTATTATACTATATGGAGGACTGAGCAGTGTATTATAATATATGGAGGACTGAGCAGTGTATTATAATATATGGAGAACAGAGCAATGTATTCTAATATATGGAGGACTATGAGGAGTGTTTTATACTATATGGAGGACTGAGGAGTGTATTATACTATATGGAGGACTGAGTGTATTTTAATATATGGAGGACTATGAGGAGTGTTTTATACTATATGGAGGACTGAGTGTATTTTAATATATGGAGGACTATGAGGAATGTATTATAATAATACTATATGGAGGACTATGAGGAGTGTATTATACTATATGGAGGACTATAAGGAGTGTATTATACTATATGTAGGGCTATGGGTAGCGTATAATACTATATGGAGGACTGACGAGTGTATTGCACTATATGGAGGACCGAGGAGTGTATTTTAATATATGAAGAGTGTATTATACTATATTGAGGACTATGGGGAATATATTATACTATATGGAGGACTATGGGGCACATTATATTATATGGAAGAGTATGGGGTGTGCATTTTACAATGTGGAGTACTGTGGTGCACATTATACTATGTGGAGTACTATGGGGTGTATTATACTAAACAAGCAAAATGCTGCATATTCATCTAGTGATTGTTTATTGGGAACAAAAATCCTTGTTCTCATCAGAACATCGCCGCTGTAAATTGTAGATATTCTGCTGATAACATGATACTGTATGGGGACAGATTGATCTATTAGTGATTGTTCTGCTCCCATCATTCTTTCTCAGTTGGTGTAAAGAGGCCAGGAAACAAGCGTTGAACGATTTCAATATTGTGGATCACGCTCTTTTAGCGGCCTGAACTCAGCGCATGTAAATACAACAGAAATGCTTGTGTGATGTGCAATATGTTATCGTTTGGGGCCCCATTTTAATCTTTTGCCTAGGGCCCCACTTTGCCTAAAACCAGCCCTGTCAACAGCACACATTTCTTGTAGTTCTATATTATGTTCTCATAGGCACTATTGCTTACTGCATTATGGTGGCTCTGTAAGGTGCAGTATTTTTTTTCTCTTTTTCTCTTTCAAACGTGTATAAAGCCATTATCAAATACTGTGAATATGTGAAAAAATTGCAGATATATAGTGATTATGGCAATCATATTACGCATCTGCACCAAAAGTATGTGAATATTGACAAATTCTTGCAATCTATTTACATCCTCCCCTGCCTACAGCTTTGCTTCTGCAGAGGAGATTTTTAGTCTGCTGGCTGCATCTTTTTATACCTCCTCCCACTGCACACCTCTTCCTCCCTTCCCCCTCCAGTGTCTTTGGGGAATGATGGTGAGTGGGAGATACTGTAGATCCTTAATCATCATTGTCATAACATCACTTTTACACTGACCAAATAATGGGAGGCATACAATATACGGGCAAAAGTACAAAATATTTTGCACAGTCAGCCAAAAGATAATTTGTGAGGTCACACTCTGATGTTAGGGAGCAGGCCAGGCTCACAATTTTCTCTAGTTTATTCCAAAGGTGTTGAATAGGGTTGAGGTCAGAGCTCTGTGCGCCAGTCAAGTTCTCCCCTGGCCCCCCCCCCCCACCATGGCCTCTATGAAACTTGTGCATGGGGAACAGAAAATAGCCAAACAGTTCCCACAAAAGTTGGAAGAATACAATTGTTCAAAATGTCTTGTGCTGATTAGTGATGAGCGAATATCGTTACTCGAGATTTCTCGAGCATGCTCGGGGGTCCTCCAAGTATTTTTTAGTGCTCGGAAATTTAGTTTTTCTTGCCGCAGCTGAATGATTTACATCTGTTAGCCAGCGTAAGTACATGTGGTGGGCAGGGTCGGACTGGGGTGTCTGGGGCCTACCAGGGGAATGGACTCTAGGGGCCCACCAGGGGCGGAACTACCGCGGTCGCAGGGGTTGCAGCTGCGACTGGGCCCGGAGTGCTTAGGGCCCGCCCAGTCCAGCAAAGACTGGGCGGGCCCCTAAGCACTGAGCTACAAAATTGTCCGCCAGCCCTTTAAATCAGTGGGTGGCTTTAAGTGCGGCCAGCCGGCAGGTCCGCAATTCTCCGGGGGCAGCCTGCCGTATCGTGCCGGCTGCTGACCCTTACCCCCGAGTGCAGGGTAAGCAGCGTTCATTACAGAACGCTGCCTCTCCTGCACAGCAGCACAGGAATTATGTCATCGGGGTGGGCGGGGTTATTGGGTGGGCGGAGTTACTGCCCAATGCTCTCCTGTCCTGTCCCGACTGCCCAACAGAGTCCAGACTCCAGAGCGACCTCTGTGTTGCCAGCTCTGTGCCTCTCTGCAGGTGATCTGTGCCACCCCCCACTGTTTGCCCCAATATGATCTCTGTGCCCCCCGCTGTGTGCCCCAATATGATCTCTGTGCCCCCCGCTGTGTGCCCCAATATGATCTCTGTGCCCCACGCTGAGTGCCCCAATATGATCTCTGTGCCCCCCGCTGTGTGCCCCAATATGATCTCTGTGCCCCCCGCTGTGTGCCCCACGCTGAGTGCCCCAATATGATCTCTGTGCTCCCCGCTGTGTGCCCCAATATCTCTGTGCCCCCCGCTGTGTGCCCCAATATGATCTCTGTGCCCCCCGCTGTGTGCCCCAATATGATCTGTGCCCCCGCTGTGTGCACCAATATGATCTGTGCCCCCCGCTGTATGCCCAATATGATCTCTGTGCCCCCCCGCTGTGTGCTCCAATATGATCTGTACCCCCGCTCTGTGCCCCCCGCTGTGTACACCAATATGATCTCTGTGCCCCCTGCTGTGTGCACCAATATGATCTCTGTGCCCCACTGTATGCACCAATATGATCTCTGTGCCCCCCGCTGTATGCACCAATATGATCTCTGTGCCCCACTGTGTACCCCTATATGATCTGTGCCCCCCGCTGTGTGCACCAATATGATCTCTGTGCCCCCCGCTGTGTGCCCCTATATGATCTGTGCCCCCCGCTGTGTGCACCAAACTGATCTCTGTGCCCCCCGCTGTATGCACCAATATGATCTCTGTGCCCACTGTTTGCCCCAATATGATCTGTGCCCCCCGCTGTATGCACCAATATGATCTCTGTGCCCACTGTTTGCCCCAATAAGATCTGTGCCCCACTGTTTGCCACAATATGATCTCTGTGCCCCCCGCTGTGTGCACCAATATGATCTCTGTGCCCCCCGCTGTATGCACCAATATGATCTCTGTGGCCGCTGTATGCACCAATATGATCTCTGTGCCCCGCAGTATGCACCAATATGATCTCTGTGCCCCGCTGTATGCACCAATATGATCTCTGTGCCCCACTGTTTGCCCCAATATGATCTCTGTGCCCCGCTGTATGCACCAATATGATCTCTGTGCCCCCTGCTGTATGCACCAATATGATCTCTGTGGCCGCTGTATGCACCAATATGATCTCTGTGCCCCGCTGTATGCACCAATATGATCTCTGTGCCCCGCTGTATGCACCAATATGATCTCTGTGCCCCACTGTGTGCCCCAATTTGATCTCTGTGCCCCCCGCTGTGTGCCCCTATATGATCTGTGCCCCCCGCTGTGTGCACCAATATGATCTCTGTGCCCGCTGTTTGCACCAATATGATCTCTGTGCCCCCCGCTGTATGCACCAAGACTTTGTCTTTTGTCCATGTTCTCCCCAAGTGTGCCCGCATATGTTCTAAATAAAGGACTTTCGCACAAGAGACCGGTGAGTGCACTTCTGTTTTTTCTTTGCCTGGATGTTTAAAGGGATTGTCTCCCACTAGGACAACCTCGTGTTAAACTAAATGTTCACCCCAATAAAATAATAAAGCCTATACTCACCTCCTGTGCCTGTGCCGTTCCCACAGTGGTGTTATGACCCCCTCGGGGCTGTGATGTGCTGTTGAAATGCCCGGCACCAATCAGCGCTGGTGTCGCGGTCTCCATCTTCGGACAAACTGAACAGGAAGTCCAGGATGAGGGTGTGAGTTTGGATCGGGATACCCTCCACGAGTCTGGAGGTTGTGGCAGGGGCGGACACAGACAGCTTAGGGCCCCTGTGCAAGAAATGTATCTGGGCCCCCCTCCTTTCATCGCGACCAAGCTACAGATATACATATTTTTTTTTACAGTCTCCTCTCATATATATTGCAACCCTTATTACACAGTGCTCTCACTTTATGTATAACACCGTCCCGTATCATAGTTCCCTCTTGTTATGTACAGCACCGTCCCTTACATATCAGATTCTCATTATTTTTGTTATTTATACCTCCCTGTTCTTTATTACATATCATCCACTCCTGTTAGATATAAACTGAAATGATGGCTGATGGAGCATGGGAAAGCTTCTTTTGTGATGGATGCGGCTGATGGACTGGTCTGCTGGTCAGATGCTGCTCCCCTCAGCAGTCATTTTACATTTTACAGGAGAGGACACCATGCAATAAAGAGAAGACGCTGTGAATAACAAAAATAATGAGAATACTCAATGTAAGGGACGGTGCTGTAGATGGCAACAAATGATACTGGGTAATAATGGACGGCGCTCCACATAACAGGACGCTGTTAGTGATGAGTGAATCTACTCGTTACTCGAGATTTCTCCAGCATGCTTGGGGGTCCTCCGAGTATTTTTTAGTGCTCGGAGATTTACTTTTTCTTGCCGCAGCTGAATGATTTACATCTGTTAGCCAGCATAAGTACATGTGGGGATTCCCTAGCAACCAGGCAACCCCCACATGTACTTAGCCTGGCTAACAGATGTAAATCATTCAGCTGCGGCGAAGAAAACTAAATCTCCGAGCACTAAAAAATACTCGGAGGACCCACGAGCATGCTCGAGAAATCTCAAGTAACGAGTATATTCGCTCATCACTAGACGCTATATAATAAAGGACGGCACCATACATAAATAGGATGTTACGTAATAAGGGACGGGAGGGTACCGATACCGCAGATGCGATTTCAGGATACGGTCACCGCCGAAGCAGTCACAGGAAGCGAGCACTAATAACAGTAAACAGGGTATGGGATATGGGATACTATATCAGACTAGGGATGGGGGACCTGGCAACATACAGTTGCATACACACCAACTACCTAAGATACTGTAACTATAGGGATTGCTCAGGCACCTCCCTACTGAGGAGGGTGCTTTTTATACAAGATGTCTCCACGCTTTTGGCTGGGAGACACGTTGCAAGTGAACACACATTTAACTAAATGCCTCCCAGCTGAGCATTTACCATGTGTACGTGCTGCCCCTTTTAGAACAGGGGAGTGCGCACAGATGCACCCTAGGCACCCCATCGGGACACAGTGCAGCATGCATAGTGGAGGTAGAAGGCAGGAGCATGCTGGAGACAGTGCCATGGGCCGGTGAGTAAGCTGGTGTCCCTGCATAGAGGGAGGAGGGGACACCATGTCAGGCATAGCGCTACATGCCCCTTTCTGAATTTGTCTTGTTCTTCTGCAACACATGGAAAAAAACTCGATTCTACTCACCTTTCTCCGCTCCCATGCCACACGGCGTCCTCTTCTGCAACCGGCGCAAGAGCCGCCAGCTGACTTGTCGTCACTGCCATATGCCCCCCAGTCATGGACACGCCGAGGTCATATGCTGGATTCAAATTGGTCAGCGGCGTGTACTGCAGTGGAACTGGCGGATCACCGGTGCTGCAATATATTTCAGCTGAATGTGCGTCCAAGGATGCAGATCGAGCTGAAATATTCGCTGGTGTCAGTGGCCACACTCCACTTCTGGGCCCAATGCAGCTGCGACTTGTCTGGCCCCGGGAATGCCCCGCTAAAGGGAACCTGTCACCAGGTTTGGCAGATATAAGATACAGCCACCATCTTTCAGGGCTCATCTACAGCATTCTATAATGCTGTATATAAGCCTCCGATCCGACCTGTAAGAGAAGAAAAATAAGTTTTATTATACTCACCCGGGGCGGTCCGGTCTGATGAGTGTCACAGCTCCGGGTCCGGTGCCTCCCATCTTCTTATGATCGCCGCCGTGCTGCTTGCATCATGGCTCCCCGGCATTGCGCTCCTGCGCAGACATACTTATCTGTGCATAGTACTGCAGTGCGCAGATGCCAGGAAAGGTCAGAGAGGCACAGCGCCTGTGCACTGCATGACTTTGCTCTGCCCTCAACAGGACAGATAAGTACGCCTGTGCAGGAGCGCGATTCCGGGGAGCCATGAAGCAACAGGAGGACGGCATCGCAAGAAGATGGGAGGCCCCGGACCCTGAGCTGCGACACCCATCGGACCGGACTGCCCCCCAGGGGAGTATAATAAAAGTTATTTTTCTTATCTTTCAGGTTGGATCGGGGGGCTTATCTACATAATTACAGAATTCTGTAGATAAGCCCTGAAAGGTGGTGGCCGTACCTTATAGCGGCCAAAACTGCTGACATGTTCCCTTTAAGTGATATTTACCTTTACACTTACTACCTACTGTGTCTCAGATACTAATATATATATATATATATATATATATATATATATATATATATATATATATATATATATATATATATATAGTTATCTATGCATGTATGTACAATATATATATACATACTGTGTGTGTATATATATATATATATATACACAGTGGGGCAAAAAAGTATTTAGTCAGTCAGCAATAGTGCAAGTTCCACCACTTAAAAAGATGAGAGGCGTCTGTAATTTACATCATAGGTAGACCTCAACTATGGGAGACAAACTGAGAAAAAAAATCCAGAAAATCACATTGTCTGCTTTTTTATCATTTTATTTGCATATTATGGTGGAAAATAAGTATTTGGTCAGAAACAAAATTTCATCTCAATACTTTGTAATATATCCTTTGTTGGCAATGACAGAGGTCAAACGTTTTCTGTAAGTCTTCACAAGGTTGCCACACACTGTTGTTGGTATGTTGGCCCATTCCTCCATGCAGATCTCCTCTAGAGCAGTGATGTTTTTGGCTTTTCGCTTGGCAACACGGACTTTCAACTCCCTCCAAAGGTTTTCTATAGGGTTGAGATCTGGAGACTGGCTAGGCCACTCCAGGACCTTGAAATGCTTCTTACGAAGCCACTCCTTCGTTGCCCTGGCGGTGTGCTTTGGATCATTGTCATGTTGAAAGACCCAGCCACGTTTCATCTTCAATGCCCTTGCTGATGGAAGGAGGTTTGCACTCAAAATCTCACGATACATGGCCCCATTCATTCTTTCATGTACCCGGATCAGTCGTCCTGGCCCCTTTGCAGAGAAACAGCCCCAAAGCATGATGTTTCCACCACCATGCTTTACAGTAGGTATGGTGTTTGATGGATGCAACTCAGTATTCTTTTTCCTCCAAACACGACAAGTTGTGTTTCTACCAAACAGTTCCAGTTTGGTTTCATCAGACCATAGGACATTCTCCCAAAACTCCTCTGGATCATCCAAATGCTCTCTAGCAAACTTCAGACGGTCCCGGACATGTACTGGCTTAAGCAGTGGGACACGTCTGGCACTGCAGGATCTGAGTCCATGGTGGCGTAGTGTGTTACTTATGGTAGGCCTTGTTACATTGGTCCCAGCTCTCTGCAGTTCATTCACTAGGTCCCCCCGCGTGGTTCTGGGATTTTTGCTCACCGTTCTTGTGATCATTCTGACCCCACGGGGTGGGATTTTGCGTGGAGCCCCAGATCGAGGGAGATTATCAGTGGTCTTGAATGTCTTCCATTTTCTAATTATTGCTCCCACTGTTGATTTCTTCACTCTAAGCTGGTTGGCTATTGCAGATTCAGTCTTCCCAGCCTGGTGCAGGGCTACAATTTTGTTTCTGGTGTCCTTTGACAGCTCTTTGGTCTTCACCATAGTGGAGTTTGGAGTCAGACTGTTTGAGGGTGTGCACAGGTGTCTTTTTATACTGATAACAAGTTTAAACAGGTGCCATTACTACAGGTAATGAGTGGAGGAAAGAGGAGACTCTTAAAGAAGAAGTTACAGGTCTGTGAGAGCCAGAAATCTTGATTGTTTGTTTCTGACCAAATACTTATTTTCCACCATAATATGCAAATAAAATGATAAAAAAACAGACAATGTGATTTTCTGGATTTTTTTCTCTCAGTTTGTCTCCCATAGTTGAGGTCTACCTATGATGTAAATTACAGACGCCTCTCATCTTTTTAAGTGGTGGAACTTGCACTATTGCTGACTGACTAAATACTTTTTTGCCCCACTGTATATATATATATATATATATATATATATATATATATATATATATATATATATATACACTCACCGGCCACTTTATTAGGTACACCATGCTAGCAACGGGTTGGACCCCCTTTTGCCTTCAGAACTGCCTCAATTCTTCGTGGCATAGATTCAACAAGGTGCTGGAAGCATTCCTCAGAGATTTTGGTCCATATTGACATGATGGCATCACACAGTTGCCGCAGATTTGTCGGCTGCACATCCCAAAGATGCTCCATACAAGGCAGGATGGATCCATGCTTTCATGTTGTTTACGCCAAATTCTGACCCTACCATCCGAATGTCGCAGCAGAAATCGAGACTCATCAGACCAAGCAACGTTTTTCCAATCTTCTACTGTCCAATTTCGATGAGCTTGTACAAATTGTAGCCTCAGTTTCCTGTTCTTAGCTGAAAGGAGTGGTACCCGGTGTGGTCTTCTGCTGCTGTAGCCCATCTGCCTCAAAGTTCGACGCACTGTGCGTTCAGAGATGCTCTTAGGCCTACCTTGGTTGTAACGGGTGGCGATTTGAGTCACTGTTGCCTTTCTATCAGCTCGAACCAGTCTGCCCATTCTCCTCTGACCTCTGGCATCAACAAGGCATTTCCGCCCACAGAACTGCCGCTCACTGAATTTTTTTTCTTTTTCGGACCATTCTCTGTAAACCCTAGAGATGGTTGTGCGTGAAAATCCCAGTAGATCAGCAGTTTCTGAAATACTCAGACCAGCCCTTCTGGCACCAACAACCATGCCACGTTCAAAGGCACTCAAATCACCTTTCTTCCCCATACTGATGCTCGGTTTGAACTGCAGGAGATTGTCTTGACCATGTCTACATGCCTAAATGCACTGAGTTGCCGCCATGTGATTGGCTGATTAGAAATTAAGTGTTAGGGTACTGTCACACAGTACCATTTTAATCGCTACGACGGCACGATCCGTGACGTCGCAGCGATCGTATGATTATCGCTCCAGCGTCGTAGACTGCGGTCACACGTTGCAATCACGGCGCTGGAGCGATGCCGAAGTCCCCGGTAACCAGGGTAAACATCGGGTAACTAAGCGCAGGGCCGCGCTTAGTAACCCGATGTTTACCCTGGTTACCAGCGTAAACGTAAAAAAAACAAACAGTGCATACTTACATTCCGGTGTCTGTCCCCGGCGTTCTGCTTCTCTCCACTGTGTAAGCGCCATAGCCGGAAAGCACAGCGGTGACGTCAGACGTCACCGCTGTGCTCGCTTTCCGGCCGGCAGACGCTCACACAGTGGAGAGAAGCTGAGACGCCGGGGACAGACACCGGAATGTAAGTATGTACTGTTTGTTTTTTTTACGTTTACGCTGGTAACCAGGGTAAACATCGGGTTACTAAGCGCGGCCCTGCGCTTAGTTACCCGATGTTTACCCTGGTTACAAGCGAACACATCGCTGGATCGCTGTCACACACAACGATCCAGCGATGTCAGCGGGTGATCAAGCGACGAAAGAAAGTTCCATACGATCTGCTACGACGTACGATTCTCAGCAGGATCCCTGATCGCTGCTGCGTGTCAGACACTGCGATATCGTAACGATATCGCTAGAACGTCACGAATCGTACCGTCGTAGCGATCAAAATGGTACTGTGTGACAGTACCCTTAACAAGAAGTTGGACAGGTGTACCTAATAAAGTGGCCAGTGAGTGTATATTGTACATACATGCATAGATAACCAAAGTACACATCGATACATGAAAACACTTTTGGCCATGACTGTGTGTATGTGTGCATTATATGTAGCATATACAGTATACTGTATATATATATATATATATAATTATAGACACACAGATAACTACTGTACACTCAGGTTCTAATACACACACATACATATATATATATATATATATATATATATATATATATATATAGTGTACTGTGATTATCTTTGTGTCCCACAGATACATATGAACACTGTGCATAGGTACATATACATACACTAGATGATGGCCCGATTCTAACGCATCGGGTATTCTAGAATATGCATGTAGTGCAACGTAGTATATAACACAGGCCACGTAGTATATTGCCCAGCCACGAAGTATATTGCCCAGCGACGTAGTATATTGCCCAGCCACGTAGTATATTGCCCAGCCACGTAGTATATTGCCCAGCCACGTAGTATATTGCCCAGCCACGTAGTATATTGCCCAGTGACGTAGTATATTGCACAGCGACATAGTATAAAGCACGGAGCCACGTAGTATATTGCCCAGTCACGTATGTCACAGGTTAAAAAATAAAAAATAAACATACTCACCTTTGGATCCGAGGGCCCCTTGCAGTTCTAACATACTCACCATTCTCGTCGCTGCTCCTCAGCGTCCCGTCTCTCCGCCTCCTGGTATCCAACGGCGCTGTGCCGATGGGCGCGAAATCTTCCGTTCCTAGCGAGACCGCTTGGTCTTCTGGGTAATTTCGCAAAGCATCGCTGGGAAAGGAAGATGGCGGCAGGCGCGAGCGGACAACGGAGGGTGAGTATAGCAGGTTTTTTTTTTGTTTTTTTTTTAACATTACTTTTTTTTACTATTGATGCCGCATAGGCAGCATCAATAGTAAAAGGTTGGGGACACACAGGGTTAATAGCGGCGGTAACGGAGTGCGTTACCCGCAGCATAACGCGGTCCGTTACCGCCGGCATTAACTGTGTTAGCGGTGACCGGAGGGGAGTATGGAGCGGGTGCCGGGGACAGTGACTGCGGGAAGCATGGAGCGGAGCGCCGGGGACAGTGACTGCGGGGAGCATGGACCGGAGCGCCGGGGACACTGCGGGGAGTATGGACCGGAGCGCCGGGGACACTGCGGGGAATATGGAGCGGAGCGCCGGGGACACTGACTGCGGGGAGCGGAGATAATGGAGCAGATCGCCGGGGACACTGCGGGGAGTAAGGAGCGGCCATTTTCTTCCAGACTGTGCCTGTAGATGATTGGTCGCGGCAGCCATGACAGGCAGCTGGCGAGACCAATCAGCGAATGAATAACCGTGACAGAAGGACAGACAGACGGAAGTGACCCTTAGACAATTATCTAATATATAAAGCTGAATGTGTGTATGTGTGTGTGTATGTATGTATGTATGTCCGGGATTGGCATCTGAACCGTCGCAGCTACAGCCACAAAATTTTGCACAGTCACACGTCTGGACCCCGAGAGCGTCATAGGCTATGTTGTGAGGTGAAATTTTAACCCCGCGCTTTCCAATTCACCAAACAATTTTGCCCTTATCTACATAATGGGGAAAAAGTGAAAGGAAAAGTGTTGGAGGCGTCGCAGCTACAGGCACAAAATTTTGCACAGTCACATGTCTGGACCCTGAGAGCGTCAAAGCTATGTTGTGAGGTGAAATTTTAACCCCGCGCTTTCCAATTCACCAAACAATTTTGCCCCTATCTACATAATGGGGAAAAAATGAAAGGAAAAGTGTTGGAGGCAAATTAACAGCTGCCAGATGTGAACAAGGGGGACTTAAAGAATGACAGCGATGGCGCCAAAGAGTATATACTGTACAGTTGCTAAGGTGGTGCCCCAACATGGGATAATCACCACACCACCACGGGGATATGAACACACACACAAAATGCGCCACACACTACCACGTGCTCGAACACATATACCACCCTCAGCGCACATTTCACCACACATACACCAACCTCGCCACATAAAAGTAGAAACACAAAAGTCGCCGCTCAAAACTCGCCACGCGCAAAACTCTCCACATGCAAAACTCGCCACACGTGCAAAACTCACCTCATGGAAAACTCGCCACACGCAAAACTTGCACACGCAGAAAAATTGCCACACGCAGAAAAATTGCCACATGCACAAAAGTTGCAACACATGCAAAAGTTGCCTCACACAAAACTTGCACATACTCAAAAGGCACCACACATAAAACTCGCCACGCGCAAAACTCGCCATGCGCAAAACTTGCTGCACACAACTTGCTACACTAACCTGTCACATGCAACTCGACACACAAAAAGTTGCTACACGCATGTCGCCACAAAAAAACTCATCTCACAAAAGTCCCTACATGCATGTCGCCACACGCAACTCAACACACACAACTTGACACATGAAACTCGCCCTAAAACACACACAAGTCTGGTATTATCCTTCAAAAATAAAAATCTGATTAATAAGCAGACAAACTACAAGAGCAACAAATGTACCATATAGGAAATACGGCAGCTGTCAGTCACATGACCTGTCTATTATGTGTATGTGTGAGCTAATATATACTGCCAGGGGGTGGGCTTCCTGTTGGCTGGGGATTTATCAGGCTGCCAATAGCAACCAATCACAGCTCAGCTTCCATTTTGCTACAGTTAATTAACCTGAGCTCTGATTGGTTAATATAGGCAACAAAGACATTCTCAGTATAACAAAGCTAATATATGTTGTGAAATTCTTCTATTAGCTTAGTTTTTGCCTTTTAATAATTACATTTCTATCTATTTGTTTTGTGGTTTTTGTGTGCAGAATAAATTTTTGTTAACACATTCTATTTTGCTAACAGCAGTCATTAACTCGGGCGAAGCCGGGCAGTACAGCTAGTATATACATATATATAGATATTTATATAGATATTTATATACAGTATAGACTTTTACAAACAGGTGCACAGAAGTATGGTAATACACATAGGTGAGAGTAAGTCTGTACACATTTTGTTACTTACACGTGCCGTCCCTCTGGCAGGTGCATTCTTCCATCTCCAGCAGCTCCATCCTGGGGGTCTTCAGTCCTCCATCAGTACTTACTGGCCAGATCTCCAGCTCTCGCCAGTTCTCCTGCCTCTTCACTACCTCTGATAGCTGCAGAGTGTTCTCCCCGTAGTCAGTGGATCTGAGACTTCTTCCTCCTGAGAAGTTCTGTCAGGTGCCTGACCCATGTGAACATCGGCCATCACATCAACTTCCCCTCCCCCTGTAGCCACTTACCAACCCTGTACTGAGGGGTCTTTACTAGGCTGCACTGGCCACTCTTCAGCATTCACACTGCAGCTCCTGAATCTGAATGGGCCAGTGCCGCAGTTTTCCAATAAAGCCCCCTCGGTACAGGAGGTGGAGGTAGCTACAGGGGGATTGATGTGATCTCTCATGTGAACATTGATCAAGCAGTTCAGTTGTCAGAACTGCTCAGGAGGCAGCAGAGGTGACAGATGTACTGACTGCTCAGAGGCTGTTCCCAGCAGCAGTCAGAGGCAGTGAGGAGCAGGCAGGAGACAGGACTGGCTGAGATCAGCCATACTTACCAGGCCTGTTCCTGCCTGCCCTGCACGAACCAGGAAGAGAAGCTGGGGGCGTGTCCAAGGATTCCGGGGGGGCGTGTCCAGTGATCCCGGGCTCATTCATCATATCAAAGAGCCAGCGGCAGCATCAACTCAGAGGAGAGGAAGAGGCCCCTCTCTGACAGCAAAAGACTCGGTTACGGCCCCTTCCTCTCCTCTTAGTGTAGATTCAGCTGCTGGGTCTATGAGAGAGTAAGATATTTGAGCAGCTGATCGGGCCCCCTGTCCTCCTGGGCCCCTGTGCAGCTGCACAGGCTGAACAAGCGGTGTGTCCGCCCATGGGTTGTGGTCTGTATACAGACAGTGAACTTCAGTCTTGTGAACACAGCCTACAACTAATTCTGTAATAGTGCATGTATACTAACGCAGATCGTGTTCGTTTAGTGCGTGTTGCCATTTCTAATTCACCTATATATTTTGGCATGGTGGGGGGGCCCCATTTGAAAGTTCGCACCGAGGCCCATAACTTTGTAGTTACGCCACTGGGGCCCACCCTACAGCTATATGCAAATATCTGTCATTATAACGGAGCATCAGCTGTAAAACACAGGCGGCTGCTGTACATCTACTGTGCACCCCAATAACTGGGATGTATAATTACGGTAGTTTACATTAATGGGGTTCTTTGGTTAAAACAAATTATCACTGATCCATGGGCTCCACAGGATAGGTGATCGATTAGGTTCGACCATTAGAAACTGCACCGATCGGAAGAATGGGGAAGTTTTATCCCTGACAGGACACTTTTATCCCTATTTTAAAATGCAGTGGCAGGTGGGATGTCTGACCGCAGCTCCATTCATTCTCTTTGGGGCTTCCAGAAAAAAACAAGTGCAGCCACAGAGTGAATGAATGGATCAGTGATCTAGTCGGACATGCCACTCCAGTTTAATGGGGACAAAAAGTTCCACATTTTGCTGAATGGGTCCAAGCAGTCAGACCCCCCCACCAATCAATACATTATCACTTATCCTGTGGAGAGGTGATTACTTTTTTCCACAGGATACCCCCTGTAAGTGCATCTCCGTCGCTGTGTACAAAGCATTAAAACTCTAATGGAAATAAAGAATCTTCTCCTCATTAATATCAGAGAGAACAAATGACCTCCATACACAACACAATCCACTATACCAAGACCAATAATACCACATACAGGAAGAAATACCACCACACGATGACCAGACCACATAGTGACCGAATAATACTACATACAAGGGACAAATACCGCCACACCATGACCAGATCACATATTACCACCACATAGTGACCGAATAATATGACATATTAGGGCAGCACAGTTCAGAGTTTAGCACTGCAGCCTTGCAGTGCTGGGGTCCTGGGTTAAAATCCCACCAAGGACAACATCTGCAATGAGTTTGTATGTTCTCCCTGTGTTTGTAAATGTGGGAGGAAACCAGAGTACCTGGAGGAAACCCACACAAAGACATACTGCTAGGGAATCTAGATTGTGAGCCCCATCGGGGACAGTGGCAATAATGTTTGTTAAGCACTGTGAAATTAATAGCGCTATATAAATGAGTAAAAATAAATATTACCAGCATATAGGGACCAAGTGATACCACATACGAGGAGAAATACTGCCACGCCGTGACCAGACCACAAATTACCAACACATAGTGCCCGAATACTATAGTATTGATTATGAATACAAACCACAATACTAACAACACTGTTATTACCACCAGTGACAATATACACAGTACCTCTGTATATAGTGTCAGTGTACAGGTAATATAGTGATCACAGGATCTGTATATAGTGTCAGTGTACAGGTATTAGTGACCACCAGTGACATTCTACACAAGAGGTCTGTATATAGTGTATAGTGTACATGTAATACAGTGATCACCAGTGACATTATACACAGGAGCTCTGTATATAGTGTCAGTGTACAGGTAATACAGTGACCACCAATGACATTATACACAGGAGCTCTGTATATAGTGTCAGTGTACAGGTAATATAGTGACCACCAATGACATTATACACAGGAGCTCTGTATATAGTGTCAGTGTACAGGTAATACAGTGATCACCAGTGTCATTATGCACAGGAGCTCTGTATATAGTGTCAGTGTAGAGGTAATACAGTGATCACCAGTGACATTATACACAGGAGCTCTGTATATGGTGTATAGTGTACAGGTAATACAGGGATCACCGGTGACATTATACACAGGAGCTCTGTATATAGTGTCAGTGTACAGGTAATACAGGGATCATCAGTGACATTATTCACAAGAGCTCTGTATATAGTGTCAGTGTACACATAATACAGTGATCACCAGTGACATTATACAAAGGAGCTCTGTACACAGTATATAGTGTAAGTGTACAAGCAACACACTGACTCACCGGTGACATCTGTAGTTGAAGTCTTTTTTCTTCATCCAGTGCAGACCGCCATTACTTCTTCCAGCAAAGACTCGTCTCTGAAGAAAATAAGTTAGTTATAGCTGATCGCTTCCAGAGCACATTCCCCACTATTTTCCTCGACTTCTATACTATGTCAGATGAAGAAAGAAAAGACATAGTGCCACCCTGCACAGTAGCAGGACCCCCTTTTGTTCTCCCCACGGAAGACAGTAAGCTCAAAAGTAAATTACAGCAGTAATAATGTCCCCTGATTGGCTCCTACAGTAATTATGTCCCCACTTGCCACCATAAACCAATAATGTATGTTCCTCATCCTGACCTCAATACAGTAATTGTCACTCCTTTATTTAATAAGGTGCCAGATCCTTGGCCCCTTTATTTAATGTCTCCATCTTGGACCCCATTGTTCACCTTAATAAGGTCCCTATCCTGGGCCCCTTCCAGTAATAATGTTCTCATCCTGGGCCCTTTTATTTAATGTACCCTCCCTGGGCCCCTATGTCCGTCCCTATGGCCACTACCTTGCCCAACTACAGAGGGGGGATTCTTCTCACCTTCTTGCGCTCCCCAGCATCCTCTTGTGGCTTCATATTCAGCGTGGTCGTTACAGTAGCTGCCGACTGCAGCTGTGACAGGGCGCTCTGCTCTGTGTCAGGCCGCGTGCTGACGTCACATAGCAGTAACATTGAAAGGCCGCCGGCCTTTCAAAGGCTGCAGGAGTCATTTAACAAAACTGATATGTGACTTCAACACATGGCCTGTCACAGAGCAGAGCGCCCTGTCACAGCTGCAGCCGGCATTCATCTTGAAGTGCGTTGTCGCCAGGGTCGGCTCCAGGTTTTCATGGGCGAAAGAATATCAGTGGGCCCCTTTAACACATGCCACGATTCCTGATGCACAGATAAAAAAAACAGATAAAGTACAATATATAGGCACCACACAGTGCACCATACAGTATTATGGTCAACACATAGTGCTCCATACAGTATTACAGGCACCTCATAGTCCTCCATACAGTATTATGGGCACCTCATAGTCCTCCATACAGTATTATTGGCCCCATATAATGCTCCTTCATACAGTACAGCAACCACATAGTCCGCCATACAGTATTATGGGCAACCGCATAGTCCACCATACAGTATTATTGGCCCCATATAATGCTCCTCCATACAGTATTATTGGCCCCATATAATGCTCCTCCATACAGTATTATGGGCACCTCATAGTCCTCCATACAGTATTATGGCCAACCACATAGTCCTCCATAAAGTATTATGGGCCCCATATAATGCTCCTCCATACAGCACATCATGGGCCCCTTGCTCCTACATACAGTATTGTGGGCCCCGTGCTCCTCCACACAGTATTATGCCCTCCCAGCTCCTCCACACAGTATTATGGGACCCCGCTCCTCCATACAGTATTATGGGACCCTGTTCCTCCACACAGTATTATGCCCCCGCCTGCTCCTCCATACAGTATTATGGGACCCCGCTCCTCCATACAGTATTATGCCCTCTGCTCCCCCACATAGTATTATGCCACCCCGCTCCTCCACATAGTATTATGCCACCCCGCTCCTCCATACAGTTTTGTGGGCCCCCCGCTCCTCCATACAGTATCATGGGAGCCCGCTCCCCCATACAGTATTATGCCCCCCTGCTCCTCCACACAGTATTATGCCCCCCTGCTCCCCCACATAGTATTATGCCACCCCGCTCATCCAGGCAGTACAAGAGATGTGGTGCACTCCGCATGGAAAAAAGGTGCAGGCTGAACACAAAGTCACAGTGTCTATAGAAAAAACAGCCGCACACTCAAGACTTGCAGGTTTTTACGTGAAGGGTTGTATTTTTTATTATTAGTGCATCACCATTGTGACTGACTCAGTGCTACAGGACCCTTGCAGACTCCGCCCACTCCGGACTGCTTCTTCACCTTTTCTACTCTCCATTAGAAGTGTGGTTTTGACAAAGACCAGCCTTGGTCGAAACGTTAACCGTAACTTAAAGTATCCGTCATTTTCTCTGAACACTAATAAGCATTTGGTGATGCCTGTACTAATAATAAAAAATACAACTTTCACGTAAAAACCTGCAAGTCTTGTGTGCGGCTGTTTTTTCTATAGACCCAGCTCCTCCATACAGTATTATGGGCCCCCTTCTCCACACAGTATCATGGGACCCCGCTCCCCCATACAGTATTATGCCCCCCGCTTCTCCACACAGTATTATGGGACGCCGCTCCTCCACACAGTATTATGCCCTCCGCTCCTTCACATAGTATTAGGCCAACCCACTCCTCCACATAGTATTATGCCACCCCGCTCCTCCATACAGTATTATGGGCCCCCCCGCTCCTCCATACAGTATCATGGGAGCCCACTCCTCCACACAGTATCATGGGACCCCGCTCCCCCATACAGTATTATGCCCCCCGCTCCTCCACACAGTATTATGGGACGCCCCCCCCCCCGCTCCTCCACACAGTATTTTGGGACCCTGCTCCTCCATACAGTATTATGGGACCCCGTTCCTCCACACAGTATTATGCCCCCGCCTGCTCCTCCATACAGTATTATGGGACCCCTCTCTCCTCCATACAGTATTATGCATCCCCGCTCCTCCATACAGTATTATGCATCCCCGCTCCTCCACACAGTATTATGCCCCCCCCCCGCTCCTCCATACAGTATTATGCCCCCCGTACAGTATTATGCCCCCCAGCTCCTCCATACTGTATTATGCTTCCATTACTACGGGCCGGATACATTAAAAAAAACCTCTCCCGTTCCCACCGCAGGTCTAGTGCACTCAGCGTCTCTCTGGCTCTGCAATGCTCAGGACAGAGAGGCTGAGCGCGCAGTGATGACATCATCGCACCCTCTTCCCTGAGACGTCGCAGAGTCAGAGGGCGCTGAAGACACTGCAGCTGCCGCCCGGAACGAGGAGAGGTGAGTATTAGAAGGGGGGCCTGATGCCAGGACTGGCACCGGGGGGGGGGGGGCCTGGTCATGGCGGCGGTCAGCACTGCCTGAAGATTTAAAGGGCCCGCGTCCCTTTGTTTTTTTTTCCTCCTCCTCCTCCCCCTTTCTGGGGCGGGGCCCACCGGGCATTTCACCGATGTCCCGGTGGGCCAGTCCGACGCTGCATGTGGGGATTCCCTAGCAACCAGGCAACCCCCACATGTACTTATGCTGGCTAACAGATGTAAATCTTTCAGCTGCGGCAAGAAAAACTAAATCTTCAAGCACTGAAAAATACTCTGAGGACCCCCGAGCATGCTCGAGAAATCTCGAGTAACGTGTATATTCGCTCATCACTAGTGCTGATGCATTAAGATTTCTCTTCACTGGAACTAAGTCGCGTAGGCTAGCCCCTGAAAAAAAAAGTCCATAGCATTATTCCTCCTCCATCAGATTTTGGAGTCAGGCAAGTTACTTTATCCTGTTGGATAGAGAAGTGTGATCCTTCACTCCACAGAACACTTTTCCACTGCTCCAGATCCCAGTGGCTGGTTTATAGCATTCCATCTGATGCTTGGCATTGCGCTTGGTGATTTAAGGCTTGTATTCAGTTGATATACCGTGATGTTCCTGGCGCACAGTTTTTATGCTGATGCCAGAGGAGGTTTGGATCTCTTGAGAGATGGTGACTTTTCTGCACTTGGTGACCCCATTCTTCTGTAATGTTACGTGGCCTCCACTTCGTGGCGGAGTTGCTTCGGCTCCTTCCACTTCCCAATAATATCGCTCACAATCGATGATGGAATATTTAGGAGGGGAGAAATGTCATGAACGGTCTTGTTGCATCGGTGGCTCCTATTACTAGACTGCGCTGGTGTCGGGGAGCTCTGCACCACCAGCCGTTCTGTCGCAGATGTTAGTGAAGGTGATTGCATTGCGAGGACTACCTGCGGTAATGGAATCATCCGGATGAAGATCACAGTTCTTGTTATGGAAAAATGTTGCATTTACACCTAAATAAAATGCGTTCTCTTGCATTCCATCTTATGGCAGCGTTACATTTTGGACCACTACCCAGCTTGCAGTGCCCCGGTAAGAGAAGGTGTGTGGGGTTTTTTTGTGCTTTCACACACTGAACTGGAAATGCCAGGTTTAGAAAATAAAGTAAAGGGCAAAAGTTCAGTTTTTGTAAGATTCAATTAAGATAGAGAGAGGACATGATGGTTGAGACAATAGACAGACAATCACTGGTGTTTTGTCATATGGTGGGGTGATGTCATGGGAAGAAGTATTTAATTGGAAGTAATTAGTGTGGAGATGATATTTCCAATTGAGGCTGTGGAGAGAGACGAGAAGTGTGGACCCGAGACTGAAATCTGAGGAATCCATAATAGAAAGGGGAAAAGGAGAATAAGTAAAATGAGATGTGTTATGAGCAGTTTTGGGAGCTATGGAGAAGCCCAAGACGAGAGACGAGGCTGAAGTTGGTTTCTTATTCGTTCAGTTTCTTATTCGGCAATTTTTTTGTTTCTGTTTTTTATAGGTTTAACAACAAAAAATAAGCATCACAATAATAAAACACAATGCAGCGAGGAGCCCTGATGTGAATACGCTTAAAAACGGCTACAAAAACAATAAAACTGGCACAAAAATGGGCATCAAAGTGGGCACCAAAGAGCGCTGAAGAAAGGGTTAAATGCCTTTGGGCCACTGATCTCACACTGCAGACATATAGAACAGGGCGCCCCACATCCAAACCAGTTATTTCCAGCCTGGCCCAAATGGGTTCTGGGCATCAGAACTGGCATCAAAGTGGGCAAACAGCCCATTTTCACACATATGAAAAAGAAACTGATGTTTTTAAGGGGTTAAATGCCTTTGGGCCACTGATCTGACACTTAAAATACACAGATATTGATACCCTGCATCAAACCCAGGTCCCTCCAGCCTGGCCCAAATGGGTTCTGGGCGCAAGAACTGTCATCAAAGTGGGCAAACAGCCCATTTTCATAGATTTGAATAAGTAACTGATGTTTTTAAGGGGTTAAATGCCTTTGGACCACTGATACCACAGTGCATACATATAGAACAGGGAGCTTCACATCAAAAACAGGTCCCTCCAGCCTGGCCCAAATGGGTTCTGGGCATCAGAACTGGCATCAAACTGGGCAGACAGCTGACTTTCGCAGATTTGAATACTTAACTGTTGCTTTTAAGGGGTTTAGTGCCTTTGGGCACAATGACAGGGCGCCCCACATCCAAACCAGTTATTTCCAGCCTGGCCCAAATGGGTTCTGGGCATCAGAACTGGCATCAAAGTGGGCAAACAGCCCATTTTCACACATTTGAAAAAGAAACTGATGTTTTTAAGGGGTTAAATGCCTTTGGGCCACTGATCTGACACTTAAAATACACAGATATTGATACCCTGCATCAAACCAAGGTCCCTCCAGCCTGGCCCAAATGGATTCTGTGCATCAGAACTGGCATCACAGTGGGCAAACAGCCCATTTTCACAGATTTGAATAAGTAACTGATGTTTTTAAGGGGTTAAATGCCTTTGGGGCACTGATACCACAGTGCATACATATAGAACAGGGAGCCTCACATAAAAAACAGGTCCCTCCAGACTGGCCCGAATGGGTTCTGGGCATCAGAACTGACATCAAAGTGGGCAGACAGTCAATTTTGGCCATTTGAATAAGTAACTGATGTTTTTAAGGGGTTAAATGCCTTTGGCCCACTGATACCACAGTGCATACATATAGAACAGGGAGCCCCACATCCAAAACGGGTCTCTTCAGCCTGGCCCAAATGGGTTATGGGCATCAGAACTGGCATCAAAGTGGGCAAACAGTCAATTTTGGCCATTTGAATAAGTAACTGATGTTTTTAAGGGGTTAAATGCCTTTGGCCCACTGATACCACAGTGCATACATATAGAACAGGGAGCCCCACATCCAAAACGGGTCTCTTCAGCATGGCCCAAATGGGTTATGGGCATCAGAACTGGCATCAAAGTGGGCAAACAGCCCATTTTCACACATTTGAATAAGTAACTGATGTTTTCAAGGGGTTAAATGACTTTGGGCCACTGATCTGATACTTAAAATACACAGACAGTGATGCCCTGCATCAAACTCGGGTCCCTCCCGCCTGGCACAAATGGGTACTGGGCATCAGAACTGGCATCAAAGTGGGTAAACAGCCCATTTTCACATATTTGTATAAGTAAGTGATTTTTTAAGAAATTAAATGACTTTGGGCCACTGATCTGACACCATTATTACATGCGTTTTGATGCCCTGCATGAAATTCATGTCACTTTAGCTTTTCCCAAATGGGTTCTGGCCATGAGAATTCGCATCAAAGTTGTCATTGATTTTAATGATTTGAATAAGTAACTGTTTTTTTTAAGGGGTTAAATGACTTTGGGCCTCTGATCTCACACCACTATTACATACACAGGCTGGAGACACACTAGCGATTTAAAAATCGGTCCTATTTATTGCAGGAAAGTCTGACGAGTGCAATGCAAGTGTCATGTGAGTGTCAGGCGCTTTTTGTGCGAGTATAATCTGACTTTTCACACCTAGCACCCGATCTACATCCGACTGCAATGCGATTTTAAGTCGAGATTTTACATACAGAAATGTTCTAAATCATTTACACATAGTTTTAA
Source organism: Ranitomeya variabilis (assembly GCF_051348905.1). NCBI lineage: Eukaryota > Metazoa > Chordata > Amphibia > Anura > Dendrobatidae > Ranitomeya > Ranitomeya variabilis. Next base: position 467,314,900 of record NC_135233.1, read on the forward strand.
AACGTGTGTGTGTATATCAATAATATATATATATATATATATATATATATATATATATATATATATATATATATATATATATATATATATTAATAGATAGATTGATTAAAAGCCGGCAAATGATCAGCCACGTACACTTTAATCAGAGTGACAGGTTAGATTACAATGGATAGAATAGAATAAGTGTGTGTGTGTGTGTGTGTGTGTGTGTGTGTGTGTGTGTGTGTGTGTGTGTGTGTGTGTGTGTATATATACAGTATATATATATATGTATATATATATATATATATATATATATACGCTGATAGCGTCACTCTGTCCCAAGCCTTTATAGACTGCGCAAGCGCGACGCGTCTGCACAGTATGGACCCCACAGTGTGACGCATCCGGGGAGGAGGATTGTGGCCCAGGAGATCGCTGTAACAACTCTGCTGGCATCACGACATGGCCTTTCATCTCTCACACTATCTTACCCACTGCTCCAGGCCATGATGTGATTTCTGTTTCATGCCAGCTCCATATCCTGTGTCTCTGCTCCCTGCATGCTTCCTGGCTGTGTGAATAGGGGGGCAGCGCCTGAACTCTCTGGTTCTTATAGAAATCAGGTGCATCTGTCTAATCTGTTCCTGACCAATTGCCAGGAGGTCTCCAGTATTTAGTGCAGCTCCACCCAGTGGACTGGGCCTGTGCAATGTGTTAGCTCAGTTTGTGGTTTGCTTCTGAGTTTGCCAGGCCTTGCTCTGTGTTACTACCTCTCTGGAGGCTTTACTCTGTATTCTTGCCTTGATCTTGTTGTCTGCCCTCCAGGAGGCAGAATATCCTGGTCCTTGTGTCTTGTTCCATTGCCTTGTCTGTACTTTTGTCTTATCTTGGTCTCCTTGTCTGTGGCTTCCTTCCCTGTTGTCTTTCCTTGTGTTCTTAAGGTACCTTCACACTAAACGATATCGCTAGCGATCCGTGACGTTGCAGCGTCCTGGCTAGCGATATCGTTGAGTGTGACAGGCAGCAGCGATCAGGATCCTGCTGTGATATCGCTGGTCATTGGTTAAAGTTCAGAACTTTATTTGGTCATCAGATTGCCATGTATCGTTGTGTTTGACAGCAAAAGCAACGATACCAGCAACATTTTACACTGGTAACCAGGGTAAATATCGGGTTACTAAGCGCAGGGCTGCGCTTAGTAACCCGAAGTTTACCCTGGTTACCAGTGTAAAATGTAAAAAAAAACAGTGCATACTCACCTTCGCGTCCCTCGCTGTCCGCTTCCTGCACTGACTGAGCGCCGGCCGTAAAGTGAAAGTACAGCACAGCGGTGACGTCAGCGCTCTGCTGTTAGGGCCGGCACTCACAGTCAGTGCAGGAAGCGGACGCCGGAGGACGCAAAGGTGAGTATGTACTGTTTGTTTTTTTACATTTACACTGGTAACCAGGGTAAACATCGGGTTACTAAGCGCGGCCCTGCGCTTAGCAACCCGATGTTTACCCTGGTTACCCGGGGACTTCGGCATCGTTGGTCGCTGGAGAGCGGTCTGTGTGACAGCTCTCCAGCGTCCAAACAGCGACGCTGCAGCGATCGGCATCGTTGTCGATATCGCTGCAGCGTTGTTTAGTGTGAAGGTACCTTTAGTCTGCTTATGCTCTGCACTCTTGTGGCTCTGCCTGCTCTGTACCTTTGTGGCTTTACCTCTTCTCCGCATTTCTTGTGGTTCCACTCTGCTTAGCTTCTGCTGCAGTAATCTCTTGCTGCAGCTCCTCTCCGCATTCCTTGCAGTTCTGCTCTGCTTTGCTGCTGCAGAAATCTCTTGCTGCAGCTCCTCTCCACATTCCTTGTGGCTCTGCTCTGCTTAGCTTCTGCTGCTGCAGTAATCTCTTGCTGCTCTACCGCACTTATCCGCAGCCTTGCGGGTCTCTTCCAATCTGAACAGGTCCCAACCTGTTCCTTCTTCTGCTTTCCTTCTGGCTTGTTTCCGTACCTGCATCTCCTGTGTGAACAGGTCCCAACCTGTTCCTTCATACCTCATTCCTTTCTGCTTGTTTCCTTTCCTGCATCTCCTGTGTGAACAGGTCTCTACCTGTTCCTCCATACTACATATCTGTACCTGCACCTCCAGTGTGAACAGGTCCCTACCTGTTCCTTCATACATCACATCAACCAGCCCTGTGTTCTCTGCCGCGCCTGCCAGCCCCCGTATTCTCTGCCGTGTGTCTGCCAGCCCTGTGTCTCAGCCGTGCTCTTCTGCCAGTCCTGCCTGATGCCCGCACCTGTCCTAGTGTTCCTGTCTCCCAAGTGGGATCAGCAGCCACAGCCAGACACCACCCTGGAGTAGCACCTGGCAGCTGCCTGCTGCACAAGCCTGACCTCACTATCAGTGGCTCCAGTGAAAACCCAGGCAGCTGTCAGTCATGCCCCTTCCAGGGTAGTCTAGTTTGTGGCACAGTGGGGCCACAAACCCCCCGAGCTCACGCCCACCAGTCATGGCGTGAGCGTGACAATCGCTGTTTGAGTAAGAACTGAACACATACCACGATCTCCGGCGGAGAAGCAGGGATGCACCAGGAGGGTGAGTATGAAGGGGGAGGGGGAGCTATGCTATATTCACCTGTCCCCGTTCCACCGCCGGGTCTTCCGCATCCTTTGGCTGTGACGTTCACGTCATAGGGCGCGATGACGTGGTCACTGCACGCCCCCTGCCTCAACAGTCACAGCCAGAGGACACGGATGACAGTGGCGCGTGGCGTGGAACGGGACAGGTGAATATCGCAAGTGCCGGGTGTGACTGGGCATGCGACAGAGCAGGAAGATACACCAGGCCAATAATCAATCCAATAAAATTTATCGGAACAGGGAACTGGGACAACACAAAGTAATTCTGCAGTGTCCGTAATTAGTCTACAATGAGTCCACACAAAGGGAGCAGATCCGGGGGGCGCCACCTGGCAATCCGACGCCAGGGAAAAGACAAATAATCCTGGGATGGGTTTACTGGATCCATCAGATGAGGGACACAACACCATTCCACGTGGCAGCTTTTAACCCTCCACACACGGGCACCAGGATCTTGCCTCAGCATACGATCCCAGCCCTTCGCAAGTCACCACACAATTGAATCAGCCAACACATGAGTCTATTGTTCTGTGTCCTGGGATCCACCCCTCCATGGGGGAGGGCTCCCCCTTCTGGTTGTTGACTCAAGCCTGATTACATAGCAGTCCAGGGACACAGGACGGGGGAGGGACACGCTGTTACACATGGGGCCTTAGCCAGCGGCGACTCCGGCACCTGACCCCCATAGTGCGCCGGTGTCCCCGCCTGCTTAGGCACTCGGCGCCCAGCGACGAGAGGTGAGTATGTCATTTTTTTTTTTAAATCGCCGCAGCAGCATACAGGGCATATTATGCTATGGAGCATCTTATGGGGGCCATCAATGATGGGAGCATCACATGACAGAATGGGGCCGCGGAATGGGTGCAGCACATTACAGAATGGGGCGCAAGATAGGAGCAGCACATGACAGAATGGGGGTGCAGGATGGGAGCAGCACATGACAGAATGGGGTGCAGGATGGGAGCAGCACATTACAGAATGGGGGCGCAGGATAGGAGCAGCACATTACAGAATGGGGTTGCAGTATGGGTGCAGCACATGACAGGATGGGAGCAGCACATGACAGGATGGGGCGCAGGATGGGAGCAGCACATGACAGGATGGGGCGCAGGATGGGAGCAGCACATGACAGGATGGGGTGCAGGATGGGAGCAGCACATGACAGGATGAGGGCGCAGGATGGGAGCAGCACATGACAGGATGGGGGCGCAGGATGGGAGCAGCACATGACAGGATGAGGGCACAGGAAAAGAGTAGCACATGACAAGATAGAGGCACACAAAAGAGGATGAGGGCGCAGGACGGGGCTACACATGACAGGAAGGGGGAGCAGGATGGGAGCAGCATATGACAGGATGGGGGTGCAAGATGGTAGCAGCACATGACAAGTTTAGGGAGCAGGATGGAAGAGGCGCATACCAGGATGGAGACCATATACCAATATAAATGCGAACGGGTTCAATAGCTAGTGTGTGTATGTACGTATGTATGTGTATGTGTATGTGTGTATATGTGTATATATATATATATATATATATATATATATATATATATATATATATATATATATATACTCAAAAAAAGGAAAAGCAGCACAAAATAATTGAAAAAAAGTGGACTTTAATGCCTGAACGGCGTGGCAACGTTTCGGATGCGTTATCCTTTGTTTCGGATGTGTTATCCTTTGGCTTGACAAAGGATAACACATCCGAAACGTTGCCACGCCATTCAGGCATTAAAGTCCACTTTTTTTCAATTATTTTGTGCTGCTTTTCCTTTTTTTGAGTTTATTACTTTTTGACCATTGGATTGCTGGTCGGAAGAGCTCTGCATGCCTTGTAAGGTAGTAATTTGATGCTGTTCCAATTTTTTCACTATATATATATATATATATATATATATATATATATATATATATCTCGAACGCCAAGAAGACCAAAAACGAACGACACTGTCTGTGAAACTAGGTTATCCAAAAATTTCGGGCCCAGGTATTAATGAATAATAGTCCTAGCATCAGCCGTGCATCAAGAGCATAGGTGTGCTTCTGAAAATACACGAAAATCCATGACCATATGCAAGAAGAAAGAGAAGGCACTCGCCGATCTAAAATTCCCAACTTTATTTCATCTTCATGTTAAAAAAATACTGACCCGTGGAAGCGCAAGCACAGCGCGAAACGGCCGTCATCTATCCTTGCTCACAAGAACTCCGCTCCTCACTCCCCCGGCCATGGAATTTTTTTTAACATGAAGATGAAACAAAGTTGGGAATTTTAGATTGGTGAGTGCCTCCTCTCTCTTCTTGCATATGGATATATATATATATATATATATATATATATATATATATATATATATTTATTAGCTATTGAACCCGTTCTACGCCCGGGTGGCGAGCATTTATATTGGTATATGGTCTCCATCCTGGTATGTGCTGCTCCCATCTTGCTCCCCCATCCTGTCATATGCTGCTCCATCCTGCACCCCCATCCTGTCATGTGTGCGCCCCCATTCTGTCATGCGCTGCTCCCATCCTGCGCCCCATTCTGTCATGTGCTGCTCCCATCCTGCGCCCCCATTCTGTCATGTGCTGCTCCATCCAGCGTCCCCATCCTGTCATGTGCTCCCATCCTGCATCCCCATCCTGTCATGTGTGCACCCCCATTCTGTCATGTGCTGCTCCCATCGTGCGCAACCATTCTGTCATGTGCTGTTCCCATTCTGCGCCCCCATTCTGTCATGTGGTGCTCCCATCCTTCGCAACCATTCTGTCATGTGCTGCTCCCATCCTGTGCCCCCATTCTGTTGTAATGTGCTGCTGTGCTGAGTGCGGGCGGCTGTGCTGAGTGCGGGCGGCTGTGCTGAGTGCGGGCGGCTGTGCTGAGTGCGGGCGGCTGTGCTGAGTGCGGGCGGCTGTGCTGAGTGCGGGCGGCTGTGCTGAGTGCGGGCGGCTGTGCTGAGTGCGGGCGGCTGTGCGTGGCTGTGCTGAGTGCGGGCGGCTGTGCTGAGTGCGGGCGGCTGTGCTGAGTGCGGGCGGCTGTGCTGCGTGCGGGCGGCTGTGCTGCGTGCGGGCGGCTGTGCTGTGTGCGGGCGGCTGTGCTTACTGCCTGAGTGCAGCACTGGCTATAATAGATACAGCACCCCTGCAGCCAGCACAGCGAGGGCTGACTCCGCCCACTCGCATCACTGGTCACATGCTGGTGGTGACATCATCGAAGGTCCTGGAGCTCCGCTGGGCTCTACAGCTATCCTGACTGGTGCTGCAGAGCACGGAGCCCCCATGGCCGGAATATTAGGGGGGATAGGCGGGTTTGTGGAGCCCCCATGGCCGTTATATTGGGGGGGATAAGTAAGTTCGGCTGTGTCACTCTGGTCCAGACTGCGCAGGCGCGGTGCGTCGCACTTGCGCAGTCCATAAAGGCATCGGACAGAGTGACGCTCCCACCGTTATATTATAGATATATATATAAAATCTCTAACTGTATGTATGTGTGTGTGTGTGTATATATATATATATATATATATATATATATATATATATATATATATATATATATATATATATATATATATATATATATATATATATATATATATACATATACACTCACCGGCCACTTTATTAGGTACACCTGTCCAACTTCTTGTTAACACTTAATTTCTAATCAGCCAATCACATGGCGGCAACTCAGTGCATTTAGGCATGTAGACATGGTCAAGACAATCTCCTGCAGTTCAAACCGAGCATCAGTATGGGGAAGAAAGGTGATTTGAGTGCCTTTGAACGTGGCATGGTTGTTGGTGCCAGAAGGGCTGGTCTGAGTATTTCAGAAACTGCTGATCTACTGGGATTTTCACGCACAACCATCTCTAGGGTTTACAGAGAATGGTCCGAAAAAGAAAAAAAATCCAGTGAGCGGCAGTTCTGTGGGCGGAAATGCCTTGTTGATGCCAGAGGTCAGAGGAGAATGGGCAGACTGGTTCGAGCTGATAGAAAGGCAACAGTGACTCAAATCGCCACCCGTTACAACCAAGGTAGGCCTAAGAGCATCTCTGAACGCACAGTGCGTCGAACTTTGAGGCAGATGGGCTACAGCAGCAGAAGACCACACCGGGTACCACTCCTTTCAGCTAAGAACAGGAAACTGAGGCTACAATTTGTACAAGCTCATCGAAATTGGACAGTAGAAGATTGGAAAAACGTTGCTTGGTCTGATGAGTCTCGATTTCTGCTGCGACATTCGGATGGTAGGGTCAGAATTTGGCGTAAACAACATGAAAGCATGGATCCATCCTGCCTTGTATGGAGCATCTTTGGGATGTGCAGCCGACAAATCTGCGGCAACTGTGTGATGCCATCATGTCAATATGGACCAAAATCTCTGAGGAATGCTTCCAGCACCTTGTTGAATCTATGCCACGAAGAATTGAGGCAGTTCTGAAGGCAAAAGGGGGTCCAACCCGTTACTAGCATGGTGTACCTAATAAAGTGGCCGGTGAGTGTATATATATATATACATATATATATATATATATATATATATATATATATATATATATATATATATATTCTTGAAATTGCAGAGAGAGATACATAGAAGAATAGCCGGTAATTCATTTGTCAGCCTCTGTAAAATCACTGCTGGAGCCGACAGGATAGAAGACATGGTTTACATACACTAAGTATATGCAAAATAATTAGATATGTACTGTATATGTCAGTGCTCAATACCATTAGTATAGTGTGTGTGCAAATTAGGGGACATGTATGTAATTAATAAAAGATTATTTTTTGGGGAAAAAATGTTGTTGGCTCTCGTGTAATTTTCCAATCCAGAGAGGGAAAGCCAGCGACCGGAGGCCAATGTTTATAGCCTAAGAAGGGGTTAATACCCATGGATCTCCCCAGGCTATGAATATGAGCTCACAGCTGTATTTTTTGTGTTTACTGGCTATTAAAATAGGGTGGCCCCCCAAAAAAATGACATGGGGTACCCTTATAATTAATTTCCAGAAAAAGCTATGTAGACAGCTGCGGGCTGATATTCATAGCCTAGGAAGGGGCCATGGATATTGACCCCTCCTGGCTACAAACACCAGCTCTCAGCCTGCCCAGAAATGGCGCATCTTTAAAATTTGCCAATTCCGGCACTTAGCCTCTCTCTTCCCGCTGCCCTGTATCGGTGGTATATGGGGTAATAGTTTGGGGGTTGATGTGACCTTTATATTGTAAGGTCACATCAAGCCTGGCTTAGTTATGGAGAAGTGTCAAGAAGACACCTATCCATTGCTAATCCTATAGTTGTTACAGGTTCAATAAAGACGCAGCCAGGATAAAGTCTTTTAATGAAATAAAACACTAAACACAGTTTTTCATCCTTATTATCCAGCTAATGCATACAACGCCCTTGTTCTGTAATAAAAAAAAAACAAACAACAGTATACCATACCTGTCCGTTGTTCTGTCCCACGCAGTAATCCATATCTGGGGAAAATACAGTTTGCAACTAGGAGCGGTGCTGAAATGCGACCGCCATGGCTGCAAACTACTGGTGAATGAATGAGATGATGCCAGCGCAGCTTCAGAGACTAGCGCTGACGTCACTGAGTCTGCCCTCCCTTCCAGCCTGAACTGCGATGAACTCTGCAGCGTGGGAAAATAAACTGGCATTTTTCCACGCTCCAGAATTCAGCGCTGGTCAGGCAAGCAGGGAGGGTAGACTCGGTGACGTCTGAGGCTGCACTGGCAGCATCTCCTCATTCCCCAGTAGTTTGGGCCGGTAGCATCTTAGCACAGTCCTGGTTGCAAACTGTATTTTCCCCAGATATGGATTACTGCGTGGGACAGAAGGATGGACAGGTATGGTATACGGTTGTTTTTTTTTTTTTTAATCATTACAGGAGATCGAGGGCGTCTCATGGATTAGCTGAATAATAAAGATGGTAAACTGTTTATTGTTTTATTTCATTAAAAGACTTTATTCTGGCTGTGTCTTTATTGAACCTCTAACAACTATAGAATTAGTAATGGATAGCTGTCTTATTGACACCTCTCCATTACTAAGCCGGGCTTGATGTGCCTTACAATTCAAAGATCACATCAACCACCCAACTATTACCCCATTGCCACCGCTACACGGCAGTGGGAAGAGAGAGGCTAAGTGCCATAATTGCCGTAAATCATGCAGCTGCGTCAACAAAAACTAAATGTCTGAGCAGTCACAAATACTCGGAGATCACCCGAGCAACGAATATATTCGCTCATCACTATTAACTACCTGCAAAAAACACTTGACGAACTTTCGATCGTAGTTTGCAATCCCCAAGAAGCGTTGCAAATAGTGATGAGCGAGTATACTCGTTGCTCGGGCTTTCCTGAGCACGCTCAGGTGGTCTCCGAGTATTTGTGACTGCTCGGAGATTTAGTTTTTGTTGATGCAGCTGCATAATTTATGGCTGCTAGCCAGCCTGAGTACATGTGAGGGTTGCCTGGTTACAAGGGAATCCCCACATGTAATCAAGCTGTCTAGTAGCTGTAAATCATGCAGCAGCAGCAAGGAAAACTAAATCTCTGATCAGTCATAAATACTTGGAGACCACCCGAGCGTGCTAGGGAAAACCCAAGTAACGAGTATACTCGCTCATCACTAGTTGCAAACTCTTCAAGTCACGGGGCTGAACCCAATCATTAATAGCCTGAACCTTCTTGGGATCCATGCGAAACTCCTTATTGGAAACAATCAAACCCCAAAATGATAACTCCTGTACAAAAAATTAATATTTCAATTTTTGAAAAAAGTAGTTTTTCCCTGAGTCTCTGAAGGACAGTACACAAATAGTGCAAATGGGTTTCACTGTCAGGGGAGTAAACCAAGATGTCGTCAAGGTAAATAACCACAAAGCGACCGATCAGATCAGCAAACACAACATTAATAAAATTTTGAAAAATGGCCGGGGGTTTTTGTTAGCCCGAAGGACATAAACAGATTCTCAAAAAGAACTTCTCACGTGAGAAACGCCGTCTTCCACCCGTCTCCCTCTTGAACACTTTTTCAATTATAGGCTCTCCACAAATCCAACTTTAAAAACCATTTGGCCCCAGACAATTGGTTACACAAATCAGGAATGAGAGGAAGTGGGTACGTGTTTCTCACAGTGATTTTGTTGAGTTCCCGAAAGTCGAGGCAAGGACTCAAACCACCATCTTTTTTCTTTACAAAGAAAAAGCCAGCTGCCACAGGAGAAACATAAGGGCGGATATGCCCCTTACGAAGACTCTCGGCAATATACTCCTTCATGGCCAGCCGCTCAGGACAAGACAGATTAAACAAACGGGCCTTGCGTAATTTAGCCCCAGGAATTAAATTGATGGCACAATTAAAAGATGGATGTGGCAGTAGAACCTCAGCCTCGCTTTCAGAGAACACATCTTCAAAGACCTTCAGGTACTCCGGAATAGCTTCCAGACCGACAGACAACGGATACAGACTTCAAGGACTTAGATAAGGACCATTGAACAATTTTCCCAGTAACCCAGTTAATAACAGGGTTATGATGCTGTAACCAAGGCATTCCCAACACCAACCCACTATTTGCCCACTTTGATGCTAATTCTGGTGCCCAGTACCCATTTGGGCCAGGCTGGAGGGACCAGGGTTTGATGCAGGGCATCACTATTTGTGTATTTTGATCTGTGTCAGATCAGTGGCCCTAAGCCATTTAACCCCTTAAAAACAGAAGGTCCCAATTCAAATCTGTTAAAATTGGCTGTTTGCCCAGTTTGATGCCAGTTCTGATGCCCAGAACTCATTTGGGCCAGGCTGGAGAGACCTGGTTTTATTATGGGGCTCCCTGTTCTATATGTATGAACTCTGGTATCAGTGGCACAAAGGCATTTAACCCCTTAAAAACACCAGTTACTTATTCAAATCTGTGAAAATGGGCTGTTTCCCACTTTGATGCCAATTCTGATGCCCCGTACCCATTTGGGCCAGGCTGGAGGGACCTGGGTTTGATGCAGGCCATCACTATCTGTGTATTTTAAGTATCAGATCAGGGGCCCAAAGTCATTTAACCCCTTTAAAAAGTCAGTTACTTAATCAAATCAATGAAAATAGGCTGTTTGCCCACTTTGATGCCAGTTCTGATGCCCAAAACCCATTAGGGCCATGCTTAAGAGACCTGGATTTGATGTGGGGCTCAATATTCTATATGTATGCACTATGGTATCAGTGTCCCAATGGCATTTAACCCCTTAAAAACATCAGTTACTTATTCAAATGTGTGAAACTGGGCTGTTTGCCCACTTTGATGCCAATTCTGGTGCCCAGAAACCATTTGGGCCAGGCTGAAGGGACCTGGGTTTGATGCAGGGTATCACTATCTGTGTATTTTCAGTGTGAGATCAGTGGCCCAAAGGCACTTAACCCCTTAAAAACATCAGTTACTCAATCAAATCTGAGAAAATGGGCTGTTTGTCCACTTTGATGCCAGTTCTGGTGCCCAAAACACATTTAGGCCAGGCTGGAGGGACCTGGGATTGATGGAGGGCATCACTATCTGTGTGTTTTAAGTGTCAGATCAGTGACCCAAAGGCATTTAACCCCCCCAAAACATCAGTAACTTATTTAAAAGTGTTAAAATGGGCTGTTTGCCCAATTTGATGCCAGTTCTGATGCCCAGAACCCATTTGGGCCAGGCTGGAAGGACCTGGGTTTGATGGAGGGCATCTCTATCTGTGTATTTTAAGTGTCAGGTCAGTGGCCCAAAGGCATTTAACCCCTTAAAAACATCAGTTACTTATTCAAATCTGTGAAAATGGGCTGTTTGCCCACTTTGATGCCAGTTCTGGTGCCCAGAACCCATTTGGGCCAGGGTTGAGGGTCCTGGGTTTGATGCAGGGCATCAATGTCTGTGTGTTTTAATGTCAGATCAGTGGCCCAAAGGCATTTAACCCCTTAAAAACATAACTTATTCAAATGTGTGAAAATGGGCTGTTTGCCCACTTTGATGCCAGTTCTGATGCCCAGAACCCATTTGGGCCAGGCTGAAGATAATTGTTTTTGATGTGGGGATCCCTGTTCTATATATATGCACTGTGGTATCAGTGGCCCAAAGTCATTTAACCCCTTAAAAACATCAGTTACTTATTCAAATCTGAGAAAATGGGCTGTTTGCCCACTTTGATGCCAGTTCTGGTGCCCAAAACCCATTTGGGCTAGGCTGGAGGGACCTGGGATTGATGCAGGGCATTACTGTTTGTGTATGTTGAGTGTCAGATCAGTGGCCCAAAGGCATTTAACCAGTTAAAAACATCAGTTACTTATTCAAATGGCCAAAATTGACTGTCTGCCCACTTTGATGCCAGTTCTGATGCCCATAACCCATTTGGGCCAGTCTGGAGGAACCTGTTTTTGATGTGGGGCTCCCTGTTCTATATATATGCGCTGTGGTATCAGTGGCCCAAAGTCATTTAACCCCTTGAAAACATCAGTTACTTATTCAAATGTGTGAAAATGGGCTGTTTGCCCACTTTGATGCCAGTTCTGATGCCCAGAACCCATTTGGGCCAGGCTAGAGGGACCTGGGTTTGATGCAGGGCTTCACTGTTTGTGTATTTTAAGTGTCAGATCAGTGGCCCAAAGGCATTTAACCCCCTTAAAAACATCAGTTACTTATTCAAATCTGCGAAAATCAGCTGTTTGCCCACTTTGATGCCAGTTCTGGTGCCCAGAAACCATTTGGGCCAGGCTGGATGGACCTGTTTTTGATGTGGGGCTCCCTGTTTTATATAGATGCACTGTGGTATCAGTGGCCCAAAGTCATTTAACCCCTTAAAAACATCAGTTACTTATTCAAATGGCCAAAATTGACTGTTTGCCCACTTTGATGCCAGTTCGGATGCCCATAACCCAATTTAGCTAGGCTGGAGGGGCCTGGGATTGATGCAGGGCATCACTTTTGTGTATTTTAAGTGTCAGATCAGTGGCCCAAAGGCATTTAACCCCTTAAAAACATCAGTTACTTATTCAAATGGCCAAAATTGACTGACTGCCCACTTTGATGCCAGTTCTGATACCCAGAACCCAATTGGGCCAGGCTGGAAATAACTGGTTTGGATGTGGGGCGCCCTGTTCTATATGTCTGCAGTGTGAGATCAGTGGCCCAAAGGCATTTAACCCTTTCTTCAGCGCTCCTTGGTGCCCACTTTGATGCCCATTTTTGTGCCAGTTTTATTGTTTTTGTAGCCGTTTTTAAGCGTATTCACATCAGGGCTCCTCGCTGCATTGTGTTTCATTATTATAATGCTTATTTTTTTTGTTAAACCTATAAAAAACAGAAAAGAAAAAATTGCCGAATAAGAAACTGATGAATAAGAAACCAACTTCAGCTCCGAATAAGAAACTGAACGAATAAGAAACTGAACGAATAAGAAACCAACTTCAGCCTCGTAGACGAGAGATCAATATCCTATAGCAATGGGAATGACTCGTATTGTTTCCTTCTCTTAACCCTGCATGACAGTACTTAATGTAAATCTTTTATCTTGCCACTCAGTGACTGTAGTTCGTTTTTTTTCTTTTTTTTTTTTTAGGCGTTATTGTTGTTGATTTAGCTATCTCGTGCCATAAGTTTAGGTTTAAATCACTTCCCCACCTTGGTTTCAAATTCTCATTTATTTCTAGTGTGATATCACCTAAGCATTTTATTATCTCCTTTTAGTCTTTCCACTTCATCACTTTCCACGGTGTTTCTCTGTACTATCCGTTGTTTTTAATTGTTTCTATCATATCCATTCTCTAAACTTATTTCATATACGGTAATATATGCCTCAATAATCGTAAAAAGGTTTTGCACTTTTAGTAGAGTGGACCCTAAAAGATTCCTGTAATGTAAAATAACAAATCCAGTTAGTTGGTACTTCCGGTCCAGCACCAGGCTCTCCAACGCTGCTCTGGTGTCTTTGCTTTGGCCATAGCATGCCAACATGGCAGAGCTGATGACTGGCTGCAGAGATGATTTGAGCTGTTGATTTTTTTTTTTTTTATGGCTCCACTGCAGCCAATATACAGAGACTCTGAGTAGTAGTAGGGAGCTGGAGTCGTGGAGAGTGAGAACTGTCTAGCTTTGCTATTTAACGTTACATGAATTGTTTGGAGTACACTTTTCTATGAAAAGAAAAAAATATTGAAAACTCATTTAAGCTCCCCATACACATGGGGGCGTTCTGGGGGCGGCTTATCTCCAAGATTGGTCATCAGAAGTTCGATGTACCGAATGCTTCTGTCCCGCAACTTAATCTGTCAATGGAGAGTCGTGAGTCCCCATATGCATTAGTGACAAATCCCGCCATTATCGACGTGTTCAGATGACTTGAGTTTAATGTGTATGGGGGCCTTTAGACTGCTCTTTTGTATACTTCTTTATTTAATCTTCCTGCAGCCCTCTTGGTTTCTGTTTACATGCCGATGGCATGTGACCACCACAGTGGTTAAAGGTACCTTCACACTGAACAACTTAACAACGATAACGATAGCGATCCGTGACGTTGCAGCGTCCTGGATAGCGATATCGTTGTGTTTGACACGCGGCAGCGATCAGGATCCTGCTGTGACATCGTTGGTCGGAGCTAGGCCAGCACCTTATTTCGTCGCTGGATCACCCGCTGACATTGCTGAATCGGTGTGTGACGCAGATTCAGCGATGTCTTCACTGGTAACCAGGGTAAACATCGGGTTACTAAGCGCAGGGCCGCGCTTAGTAACCCGATGTTTACCCTGGTTACCAGTGTAAATGTAAAAAAAAACAAACACTACATACTTACATTCCGGTGTCTGTCGCGTCCCCCGACGTCCGCTTCCCTGCACTGTGTCAGCGCCGGCCGGCACAGTGCAGGGAAGCGGACGCCGGGGGACGCAACAGACACCGAAATGAAAGTATGTAGTGTTTGGTTTTTTTTACATTTACACTGGTAACCAGGGTAAACATCGGGTTACTAAGCGCGGGCCTGTGCTTAGTAACCCGATGTTTACCCTGGTGCCCGGGGACTTCGGCATCGTTGGTCGCTGGATAGCTGTCTCTGTGACAGCTCTCCAGCGACCACACAACGACGAAACAGCGACGCTGCAGCGATCGGCATCGTTGTCTATATCGCTGCAGCGTCGCTTAACCCCTTAACGACCGCCGATACGCCTTTTAACGGCGGCCGCTAAGGGTACTTAATCTACAGCGCCGTTAATTAACGGCGCTGTGGAAAAAGTGAATAGCGCCCCCCAGAGTCGGATTTTCTCTGGGGTCTCGGTTGCCGAGGGTAGCCGAGACCCCAGAGAACATGATTCGGGGGGGTTTTACCGACCCCCGAGTTGCGATCGCCGGTAATTAACCGTTTACCGGCGGTCGCAACAAAAAAAAAAAAACGCGATTTGCCGTTTAATTTCTCTGTCCTCCGATGTGATCGCACATCGGAGGACAGAGAAATGTGGTCCCCGATGGCCCCCAATAGCCCCCCAATACTTACCTACCTCCCCCGGTGCTCCTCGTATCTCCCCATGGGCGCCGCCATCTTTTTTCCGGGAAAAAATGGCGGGCGCACGCGCAGTGCGCCCGCCGCCCGGCACCCGGATGTTCTTTGGGGTCTCGGCTGCCGGGGGTAGCCGAGACCCCAAAGAACATGATCGGGGTCGGTTTGCACCGACCCCTGCTTTGCGATCGCCGGTAATTAACAGTTTACCGGCGACCGAAAAAAAAAAAAAAAAAAAAGCGATCAGTTATTTCTCTATCCTCTGATGTGATCGCACATCAGAGGACAGAGAAATAGGGGGATTCGGGGACCCTATCATACTCACCCGGGGTCCCTGGGTCCTCTTCTGTCTTCTCCTGCCAGCCGGCTTTTTCATCATGGCGGGCGCATGCGCAGTGCGCCCGCCATCTGCTGCCATCTGCCGGCCGGCAGGAGAAGACAAGTTGGGGCTAAAATTAGGGTTAGGGTTAGGGTTAGAGTTAGGGTTAGGGTTAGAGTTAGGGTTAGGGTTAGAGTTAGGGTTGGGGCTAAATTTAGGGTTAGGGTTAGGGCTAGGGTTAGGGTTAGGCTACTTTCACACTAGCGTTTTTTGGCTTCCGTCGCAATGCGTCGTTGGAGAAAAAACGCATCCTGCAAAAGTGCTTGCAGGATGCGTTTTTTCTCCATTGGCTTGCATTAGCGACGCATTGCGACGGATTGCCACATGTCGCATCCGTCGTGCGACGGATGCGTCGTGCTTCGGCGGACCGTCAACACAAAAAAAACTACATGTAACTTTTTTGTGCGACGTGTCCGCCATTTCCGACCGCGCATGCGTGGCCGGAACTCCGCCCCCGCCTCCCCGCACCTCACAATGGGGCAGCGGATGCGTTGAAAAAACAGCATCCGCTGCACCCGTTGTGCGGCGCTTACAACGCTAGCGTCGGTACGTCGGCCCGACACACTGCGATGGGCCGAGTACGACGCTAGTGTGAAAGTAGCCTTAGGCTTCTTTCACACTTGCGTCGGTACGGGGCGGTCGCAATGCGTCGGCCCGATGTACCGACGCACGTTGTGAAAATTGTGCACAACGTGGGCAGCGGATGCAGTTTTTCAACGCATCCGCTGCCCAGTCTATGTCCTGGGGAGGAGGGGGCAGAGTTACGGCCACGCATCCGCGGAAATGGCGGACGTGACGTACAAAAAAAAGGTTACATTGAACTTTTTTTGTGACGACAGGGGCTAAAGTTATGGTTAGGGTTGGGGCTAAAGTTAGGGTTGGGGCTAAAGTTAGGGTTAGAGTTGGGATTAGGGTTAGGGTTTGGATTAGGGTTGGGATTAGTGTTACGTTTGGGATTAGGGTTGGGATTAGGGTTAGGGTTGGGATTAGGGTTAGGGGTGTGTTGGATTTAGGGTTTTGATTAGGGTTATGGTTAGGGTTGAGATTAGGGCTGTTTTGGGGTTAGGGTTGTGATTATCGTTAGGGTTGTGATTAGGATTATGGATCGGGTTGAGATTAGGGTTAGGGCTGTGTTGGGGTTAGGGTTGGAGTTAGAATTGGGGGGTTTCCACTGTTTAGGTACATCAGGGGGTCTCCAAACACGACAGCCAATTTTGCGCTAAAAAAGTCAAATGGTACTCCCTCCCTTCTGAGCTCTGCCGTGCGCCCAAACAGTGGTTTACCCCCACATATGGGGCATCAGCGTACTCGGGATAAATTGGACAACAACTTTTGGGGTCCAATTTCTCCTGTTACCCTTGTGAAAATAAAAACTTGGGGGCTAAAAATCTTTTTTGTTGGAAAAAAATATATTTTTCTATTTTCACTACTCTGCATTATAAATTTCTGTGAAGCACTTGAGCTTTCAAAGTTCTCACCACATATCTAGATAAGTTCCTTAGGGGGTCTAGTTTCCAAAATTTGGTCACTTGTGGGGGTTTCTACTGTTTAGGTACATTAGGGGTCTGCAAACGCAACATAACGCCCGCAGACAATTCTATCAAAGTCTGCATTCCAAAATGGCGCTCCTTCCCTTCCGAGCTCTGCCGTGCGCCCAAACAGTGGTTTACCCCCACATATGGGGTACCAGCATACTCAGGACAAATTGGACAACAACTTTTGGGGTCCAATTTCTCTTGTTACCCTTGTGAAAATAAAAATTTGGGGGCTAAAAAAATCTTTTTTGTGGGAAAAAAAATATTTTTTATTTTCACTACTCTGCATTATAAACTTCTGTGAAGCACTTGGGCATTCAAAGTTCTCACCACATATCTAGATAAGTTCCTTGGGGGGTCTATTTTCCAAAATGGGGTCACTTGTTGGGGGTTTCTACTGTTTAGGTACATTAGGGGTCTGCAAACGCAACATAACGCCCGCAGACAATTCTATCAAAGTCTGCATTCCAAAATGGCGCTCCTTCCCTTCCGAGCTCTGCCGTGCGCCCAAACAGTGGTTTACCCCCACATATGGGGTACCAGCATACTCAGGACAAATTGGACAACAACTTTTGGGGTCCAATTTCTCTTGTTACCCTTGTGAAAATAAAAACTTGGGGGCTAAAAAATCTTTATTGTTAAAAAATATATATTTTTTATTTTCACGACTCTGCATTATAAACTTCTGTGATGCACTTGGGCATTCAAAGTTCTCACTACACATCTAGATAAGTTCCATGGGGGGTCTAGTTTCCAAAATGGGGTCACTTTTGGGGGGTTTCTGCTTTTTAGGCACATCAGGGGCTCTCCAAACGCGACATGGCGTCCGATCTCAATTCCAGTCAATTTTGCATTGAAAAGTCAAATGACGCTCCTTTGCTTCCGAGCTCAGCCATGCGCCCAAACAGTGGTTTACCCCCACATATGGGGTGTCGGCGTACTCAAGACAAATTGTACAACAGCTTCTGGGGTCCATTTTCTCCTGTTACCCTTGGTAAAATAAAAATTTGGAGGCAAAAAGATCATTTTTGTAGAAAAAATGCGATTTTTTTATTTTCACGGCTCTACGTTATAAACTTCTGTGAAGAACCTGGGGGTTTAAAGTGCTCACCACACATCTAGATAAGTTCCTTAAGGGGTCTAGTTTCCAAAATGGTGTCACATGTGGGGGGTCTCTACTGTTTAGGCACATCAGCGGCTCTCCAAACGTGACATGGCGTCCGATCTCAATTCCAGCCAATTCTACATTGAAAAAGTAAAACGACACTCCTTCTCTTCCAAGCTCTGCGGTGCGCCCAAACAGTGGTTTACCCCCATATATGGGGTATCGACGTACTCAGGAGAAATTGCACAACAACTTTTGTGGTCTAATTTCTCCTGTTACTCTTGTGAAAATAAAAATTGGGGGGCAAAAAGATCATTTTTGTGAAAACAAATGCGATTTTTTATTTTCACGGCTCTACGTTATAAACTTCTGTGAAGCACTTGGGGGTTCAAAGTGCTCACCACACATCTAGATAAGTTCCTTGGGGGGTCTAGTTTCCAAAATGGTGTCACTTGTGGGGGGTTTCCACTGTTTAGGCACATTAGGGGCTCTCCAAACGCGACATGGCGTCCGATCTCAATTCCAGCCAATTCTGCATTGAAACAGTCAAACGGTGCTCCTTCACTTCCAAGCTCTGCGGTGCGCCCAAACAGTGGTTTACCTCCACATATGGGGTATCGGCGTACTCAGGAAAAATTGCACAACAAAATTTGTGGTTAAATTTCTGTTTTTACACTTGTGAAAATTAAAAAAAATGGTTCTGAAGTAAAATGTTTGCAAAAAAAAAGTAAAATGTTCATTTTTTTCTTCCACATTGTTTTAGTTCCTGTGAAGTACGTAAAGGGTTAATAAACTTCTTGAATGTGGTTTTGAGCAGCTTGAGGGGTGCAGTTTTTAGAATGGTGTCACACTTGGTTATTTTCTATCATATAGACCCCTCAAAATCACTTCAAAGGTGATGTGGTCCCTAAAAAAAACATGGTGTTGTAAAAATGAGAAATTGCTGGTCAACTTTTAACCCTTATAACTCCCTAACAAAAAAAAAAATTGTTTCCAAAATTGTGCTGATGTAAAGTAGACATGTGAGAAATGTTACTTATTAACTATTTTTTGTGACATATCTCTCTGATTTAAGGGCATAAAAATACAAAGTTTGAAAATTGCAAAATTTTAAAAATTTTCGCCATATTTCCATTTTTTTCATAAATAATCGCAAGTAATATCGAAGAAATGTTACCACTAACTTGAAGTACAACATGTCACGAAAAAACAATCTCAGAATCAGCGGGATCCGATAAAGCGTTCCAGAGTTATAACCTCATAAAGTGACACTGGTCAGAATTGTAAAAATTGGCTCGGTTATTAAGTACCAAATTGGCTCTGTCACTAAGGGGTTAATGTGACGGTACCTTAAGGGCTGGACTACTGCATCACTGCCCAGCGATGGGAGCCATGATGCCAGTAGTACTGAACATATCTGGCATTGATTGGCTGCAGTGGGCACATGCTATTGGCATATAAACGGAGGCTGGGAGCATATTAGGAGGGTCAAGGGTAGATGGCTGAGCATGAGATAGTATTACTTTTGATACTTTCGAATTATGACAATGTGTTTTTGTGTTGTGTTTTTTCTTTTGTTTACTTTATAAGCCGGATAACTTTAATTTTTTTTTTTTTTTCAAATGGGGAGAGCACTATACTTTTCTAGTCACCTCAAAGTATGTATGTGGTCTTGTAGGTGGGATTTATTGGTTATGTCGTACATTTTCCGCCATTTCAATTTTTAACTTCCTTAAAGAAACAACCATTCCATTTTCTCCTTCATAGATATTAAAGGGGTTTTCCCCAAGAACAAAAATTCATTTTAATCAATAGGTCTTGGAATAATAATAATTTCCACAATTGGATGTATATAAATAAAATGTTCATGTGCTGAGATAATCTTATAAATGTGTCCCTGGCTGTGTAATGGCTGTGCCTAACCATACAGGAACATAGTTGGTCAGATCATACCACATACCCTGAGCAGGGGGGGAGGGAGCAAAAGAGTATACAGACATTACAGCAAATGATCACAGCTGATTCTTTCTGTGAGAATAAACCATTTCCCTGCCTGTTTTTAAACCCTGCTTTACTTCAAAGGATAATTTGCTGTCACATGTTGTAATACCTTTATATTCCCCCCTCCTCCTCACCCCCCCCCCCCCAGATGTGGTACAGTTGTGTGAAAGTGTTTGGCCCCCTTCCGATTTCCTTTTCTTTTGCATGTTTGTCACACTTCATTTTTTCAGATCACCAAACAAATTTAAATATTAGCCAAAAATAACACAAGTAAACACAAAATTCAGTTTTTCAATGAAGGTCTTTATTATTCAGGGAAAAAGAAATCCAAACCTATAGATCCATGTGTGAAAAAGTGATTGCCCCTAAACCTAATAACTGGTTGAGCCACCCTTAGCAGCAACACCTGCAATCAAGCATTTGCGATAACTGGCAATGAGTCTCTTACAACTCTTTGGAGAAATTTTGGCCCACTCATCTTTGAAGAGTTGTTGTAATTCAGCCACATTGGAGAGTTTCCGAGCATGAACTGCCTTTTTAAGGTAATTTCACAGCATCTCAATTGGATCACGGTCAGGACTTTGACTAGGCCACTCCAAAGTCTTAATTTTGTTTTTCTTAAGTCATTCAGAGGTGGACTTGCTGGTGTGTTTTGGATCATTGTCCTGCTGCTTAACCAAAGTGTGCTTCAGCTTGAGGTTACGAACAGTATTTCCATTTACCACAGCAAGTCTTTCAGGTCCTGAAGCAGCAAAATGGCCCCAGATCATCACAATACCACCACCATATTTTACTGTTTGTATGATGTTCCTTTCCTGAAATGCTGTTACTTCTACACCAGGTGTAATGGGCTCCCTATTGAGGAAGCCAATCAGGCGAAACGGCGCTGTCGGGGTAGCCAAGGAGCGTCTCTAACCAGGACAGTTGTTATGGAAGTATTTAGTAAATTTTTTTTTTACATATATATTATTGGCAGCTAGTATACTAGTTATCTATAGGGCTACAGTTAACTGATTGTATTAAATGCAGTTTAGTCATTGGGCCACAGCTGGCTATTTATTGCAGTTCCCCCTAAATCTGTGCACTATGCTATATACACTGGGTGGAATTACTTTAGCAGGTTGCTGTTTGGTATGATTTCAAGATTTATGTATATGTACATGTTGCAGAATTTAAATTGCTGCTAGGTATATTCTTTACCTATTTTGGTGGTCGCTCCAGGCTATAAGTAAAAACGGAAATTTCCCTTGCTGAATATTAATTGTTTTTTAATATTACAATTAAAGTTATACAGTATATTTTTTTTATTATTTCAGTGTTTATGCCTCTTTGTCCCTGTGGATTTCACATGGGATTTTGTGTAAAAAAACAGGTGTAATGGGAAGTACACCTTCCAAAAGGAGAAACTTTTGTCTCATCAGCCCTTAGAGTATTCTCCAAAAAAGTTTTGGATCAATATGTTTTCTGGCAAAACTGAGATGAGCCTTTTTGTTCTTATTGCTCAGCAGTGGTTTTCGTCTTGGAACTCTGCCATGCAGGCCATTTTTATCCCATCTCTTTCTTATGGTGGAGTCATGAGCACTGACGTTAACTGAGGGAAGTGAGGCCTGTAGTTCTTTAGATGTTGTTGTTTTGTGACCTCTTGAATGAGTCGTCGCCGCGCTCTTGGGGTAATGCTGATCCACCTCTGTTCCATGTTTTTGCCATTTTGTGGATGTCTCCCTGTGGTTCGCTGGGGTCCCAAAGCTTTAGAAATTGCTTTATAACCTTTTCCAGACTGATAGATCTCAATTACATTTTCTCATTTGTTCCAAAATTTATTTGGATCGTGGAATGTTATCAGGCTTTTGAGAAACTTTTGGCCTACTTTATTTAGTCAGGCAGGTCCTTTCTAAGTGATTTCTTGATTGAAAACGGGTGTGGTAATAATCAGGCCTAGGTGTGGGAATTTGAACTCCAGCTTTGCAAAGATGTGATAAATTACAGTACATTTATGTTGTAAGGGGGGGGGGGTGTAATCACTTTTATATATATATTTTTTCCCTTAATAAAGACCTGCATTTTGTGTTGACTAGTGTTATATTTGTATAATATTTACATTTTGATCTGAAACATTTAAGTGTGACAAACATGCACAAGTATAGGAAATGAGGCAAACACTTTTTCACACAACTGTATGTTCACACCATGTTCCTGCACAATCAGACACAGCCATTACAGACTACACAGCAGGGACATATTTATAAGATTATCTTGGCACAGGAACATGTTATGTAACACATCCAATTGTGGAAATTATTATTCCAAGATCTATTGATTAACCCCTTCACCCCCAAGGGTGGTTTGCACGTTAATGACCAGGCCAATTTTTACAATTCTGACCACTGTCCCTTTATGAGGTTATAACTCTGGAACCCTTCAACGGATCTTGGCGATTCTGACATTGTTTTCTCATGACATATTGTACTTCATGATAGTGGTAAAATTTCTTTGATATTAACTGCGTTTATTTGTGGGAAAAAAAATGGAAATTTGACGAAAATTTTGAAAATTTCGCAATTTTCCAACTTTGAATTTTTATGCAATTAAATCACAGAGATATGTCACACAAAATACTTAATAAGTAACATTTGCCACATGTCTACTTTACATCAGCACAATTTTGGAACCAAATTTTTTTTGTTAGGGAGTTATAGGGGTTAAAAGTTGACCAGCAATTTCTCATTTTTACAACAACATTTTTTTTTTAGGGACCACATCTCATTTGAAGTCATTTTGAGGGGTCTATATGATAGAAAATACCCAAGTGTGACACCATTCTAAAAACTGCACCCCTCAAGGTGCTCAGAACCACATTCAAGAAGTTTATTAACCCTTCAGGTGTTTCACAGGAATTTTTGGAATGTTTAAATAAAAATGAACATTTCATTTTTTTTCACATAAAATTTACTTCAGCTCCAATTTGTTTTATTTTACCAAGGGTAACAAGAGAAAATGGACCCCAAAAGATGTTGTACAATTTGTCCTGAGTACGCCGATACCCCATATGTGGGGGTAAACCACTGTTTGGGCGCATGACAGAGCTCGGAAGCGAAGGAGCGACATTTGACTTTTCAATGCAAGATTGACTAGAATTGAGATGGGACTCCATGTTGCGTTTGGAGAGCCCCTGATGTGCCTAAACATTGAAACCCCCCACAAGTGACACCATTTTGGAAAGTAGACCCCCTAAGGAACTTATCTAGAGGTGTGGTGAGCACTTTGACCCACCAAGTGCTTCACAGAAGTTTATAATTCAGAATTGTAAAAATAAAAAATCATTTTTTCACAAAAATTATCTTTTCGCCCCCAATTTTTTATTTTCCCAAGGGTAAGAGAAGAAATTGGACCCCAAAAGTTGTTGTACAGTTTGTCCTGAGTACGCTGATACCCCATATGTGGGGGTAAACCACTGTTTGGGCGCATGACAGAGCTCAGAAACGAAGGAGCTCCATTTGACTTTTCAATGCAAGATTGACTAGAATTGAGATGGGACTCCATGTTGCGTTTGGAGAGCCCCTGATGTGCCTAAACATTGAAACCCCCCACAAGTGACACCATTTTGGAAAGTAGACCCCCTAAGGAACTTATCTAGAGGTGTGGTGAGCACTTTGACCCACCAAGTGCTTCACAGAAGTTTATAATTCAGAACCGTAAAAATAAAAAATCATATTTTTTCACAAAAATTATCTTTTCGCCCCCAATTTTTTATTTTCCCAAGGATAAGAGAAGAAATTGGACCCCAAAAGTTGTTGTACAATTTGTCCTGAGTACGCTGATACCCCATATGTGGGGGTAAACCACTGTTTGGGCGCATGACAGAGCTCGGAAGCGAAGGAGCGCCATTTGACTTTTCAATGCAAGATTGACTAGAATTGAGATGGGACTCCATGTTGCGTTTGGAGAGCCCCTGATGTGCCTAAACATTGAAACCTCCCCACAAGTGACACCATTTTGGAAAGTAGACCCCCTAAAGAACTTAGCTAGAGGTGTGGTGAGCACTTTGACCCACCAAGTGCTTCACAGAAGTTTATAATGCAGAGCCGTAAAAATAAAACAAAATTTTTTTCCCACAAAAATTATTTTTTAGCCATCAGTTTTGTATTTTCCCGAGGGTAACAGGAGAAATTGGACCCCAAAAGTTGTTGTCCAATTTGTCCTGAGTACGCTGATACCCCATATGTGGGGGGAAACCACCGTTTGGGCCCATGGGAGGGCTCGGAAGGGATGCAGCGCAATTTGGAATGCAGACTTAGATGGAATGGTCTGCAGGCATCACATTGCGTTTGCAGAGCCCCTAATGTACCTAAACAGTAAAAAAAAAACACAAGTGACACCATTTTGGAAAGTAGACCCCCTAAGGAACTCATCTAGAAGTGTTGTGAGAGCTTTGACCCCCCAAATGTTTCACTACAGTTTATAACGCAGAGCCGTGAAAAAAAAAAAAAAATTGTCCCCAAAAAATTATTTTTTAGCCCCCAGTTTTGTATTTTCCCAAGGGTAACAGGAGAAATTGGACCCCAAAAGTTGTTGTCCAATTTGTCCTGACTACGCTGATATGCCATATGTGGGGGGGAACCAACGTTTGGGCGCATGGGAGGGCTCGGAAGGGATGGAGCGCCATTTGGAATGCAGACTTAGATGGAATGGTCTGCAGGTGTCACATTGCGTTTGCAGAGCCCCTAATGTATCTAAACATTAAAAAAAAAAAACACAAGTGACACCATTTTGGAAAGTAGACCCCCTAAGGCAGTGATTTTCAACCAGTGTGCCGCGACACATGGTCGGGTGTGCCGCGGGGAAAGTTCCCCAAACTATGGTGCCCCCTTTGTTTTGTTCCCCGGCAATGCGCAGCGATGCACAGTCACGGAATAACACATGCGCGAGCTTTGAACGCTTGCGCGACTTAATGACGTCACCGAGGCCGGCGCGTCATCCTGAGAGCGGAGAGACTCTCGCATTTGCCCGCCGCCAAGGTAATGCCCGCCAATAATGCTGTGTATAATCATAAAGTCAGCAACAGCTCATTAACAGTTAATCAGCTGTTGCTGACTATATGAGCTTTTGCCTGAGTATATGAACTGTTGGCAGAATACGCAGCATATGAGCTGGTACTTTTAGTACCTGGCAGAGGTCCTTTAAGTGTGGCAGATAATGTAATACTCTTCTATTTTAGTGTGTGGCTGCGCACACTATCTCAGCAGTGATGGAGAAGTATTTGAGAATGGAAAAGGCAAATGCCGAACAGGACCCTGGACACAATTCTAACCCAGATGAAGGTCCTAGTATGAGAGGTCGACAAAAGAAAAAAGACAAGACGGTGAGCTCAAGGCAATACAGTGAAAGCTATCTTTCATTTGGATTTACTTTCACTGGGGATGCGACAGCACCAACACCACTGTGCTTGGTGTGTGGTGAGAAGCTATCCAATAGCGCCATGGTGCCAAGCAAGCTTAAACGCCATCTCCAAACGAAACACCCTTCCGTTCAAAACAAGCCGATGGAGTATTTTGTACGCTTACGTACAAACAATGAGAAAGGGGCAACTTTTTTGAGAAAAAGCACAAAGGTAAATGAGAGAGCCCTCAAAGCTAGCTACATTGTTGCTGAACTCATAGCTAAATCAAAAAAGTCACACACTGTGGCAGAAACATTAATACTGCCAGCTTGTAAAGCTATTGTAAATGAGATGCTTGGCCCTGACGCAGCCAAAGAGATAGCTAAAGTGCCTCTCTCTGATAACACAATTGCCAGACGGATTGATGACATATCTGCGGACATTGAAACAGTTTTTTTGGAAAAGGTGCGGATCAGTAAGAAATTTGCCTTGCAACTTGATGAGTCGACGGATATCAGTGGACATTGTCAGCTGTTGGCCAATGTGCGTTTTGTGGATGGAGAAGCCATTAGAGAAAACTTCCTATTTTGCAAGGCACTGCCAGAAAAATTAACAGGAGAGGTAATATTCCAGGTCACAACGGAATATCTTGATAAAAGTGGGCTTACATGGGAAAACTGCACAGGTGTCTGCACTGATGGAGCCGCAGCCATGGTCGGGCGCATCAAAGGCTTTGTAAGTAGGGTTAAGGAAAGAAACCCAGATGTTCTTGTTACCCACTGTTTCTTGCACCGTGAGGCCCTCGTTGCAAAGACCTTACCAGCAGATCTAGCTCCCGTGTTGGATGATGTTGTGCGCATA
This sequence comes from Ranitomeya variabilis, assembly GCF_051348905.1. Taxonomy (NCBI): domain Eukaryota; kingdom Metazoa; phylum Chordata; class Amphibia; order Anura; family Dendrobatidae; genus Ranitomeya; species Ranitomeya variabilis. The sequence goes on from NC_135233.1 coordinate 467,341,285, forward strand.
GTGAACTTTGTGAAGACGCGACCTTTGAGATGTCGCTTATTTGCGTCTTTGTGTACAGAAATGGGAGCGGAACATAAAATCTTATTGCTCCACACGGAGGTCAGGTGGCTGTCACGCGGCAAAGTGCTGGCCCGTGTGTATGAGTTGCGAGAGGAACTTAAAATATTTCTGACAAACGAGAGGTCCGATTATTCAAAGCTGCTTGCAAGTGATGAGTGGTGAGCAAAGCTGGCATACCTGGCTGATATATTTCAATATCTGAATGAACTAAACACACGGATGCAAGGCCGAAATGAAAACCTGCTTACAAGCACTGATAAAATGAACGGATTCTTTTTAAAGTTGCAGCTCTGGCAGCAACATGTGCAGGGTGGCAACCTTCAGATGTTCCCGCTCACCGAGAAACTGCATGATGACAACACTGCTGCAATGTGTGAGGTGATTGGCAGACATTTGAAAACTCTTGAGGAGAAGTTATCGTTTTATTTCTCTTCAACCTTCACAGAATGCCTTGACTGGGTTAGGGACCCATACAGCTCATTATCCGTTGCTGGAAAGGACATGACTTTAAAGGAGCAAGAGGAACTCATTGAACTGAAGCAAGATCGCGGTTTAAAGCTAAAGTTTGCTGATCTTCCTTTGGACAGTTTTTGGTTATCTGTTGCCAAGGAGTTCCCCATTCTGGCCAACAAAGCTATTTTGACATTGCTCCCATTTTCGACCACATATCTATGTGAGCTGGGCTTCTCAAGCTTGACTGCGATAAAAACAGGGAGAGACTGAGAACTGTTGAGGAAGAGCTTTGTGTGTGTCTTTCCACCATTCCTGCCAGGATATCCCTTTTGTGTTTATCGAAACAGGCCCAGGTTTCACACTGAGTGAGTATAAATACATTTAGAATCTATATTATTAACTATATGTAGAATATGTACTGTTTTAGTGTCATTTTGTGCCATTTTGGTTGGTGGTGTGCCCCGGGATTTTTTAAGTATAAAAAGTGTGCCGCGGCTCAAAAAAGGTTGAAAATCACTGACCTAAGGAACTCATCTAGATGTGTTGTGAGAGCTTTGAACCCCCAAGTGTTTTACTACAGTTTATAACGCAGAGCCGTGCAAATAAAAAATATTTTTTTTCCACAAAAATTATTTTTTAGCCCCCAGTTTTGTATTTTCCCAAGGGTAACAGGAGAAATTGGACCCCAAAAGTTGTTCTTCAATGTGTTCCGAGTATGCTGCTACCCCATATGTTGGGGTAAACCCCAGTTTGGGCGCACGGGAGAGCTCGGAAGGGAAGGAGCACTGTTTTACTTTTTCAACGCAGAATTGGCTGGAATTGAGATTGGATGCCATGTCGCGTTTGGAGAGCCCCTGATGTGCCTAAACAGTGGAAACCCCCCAATTATAACTGAAACCCTAATCCAAACACACCCCTAACCCTAATCCCAACGGTAACCCTAACCACACGGCTAACCCATACACACCCCTAACCCTAATCCCAACCCTATTCCCAACCGTAAATGTAATCCTAAGCCTAACTTTAGCCCCAACCCTAACCCTAACTTTAGCCCCAACCCTAACTGAAGCCTTAACCCTAGCCCCAACCGTAGCCCTAACCCTAGCCCTAGCTCTAACCCTAGCCCTAACCCTAGCCCTTGCCCTAACCCTAGCCCTAACCCTAACCGGAAAATGGAAATACATTTTTTAAATTTTGTAATTTTTCCCTAACTAAGCGGGTGTTGAAGAAGGGTTTGATTTACTTTTATAGCGGGTTTTTTAGCGGATTTTTATGATTGGCAGCCGTCACACACTGAAAGACGCTTTTTATTGCAAAAAATATTTTTTGCATTACCACATTTTGAGAGCTATAATTTTTCTATATTTGAGTCCACAGAGTCATGTGAGGTCTTGTTTTTTGCGGGACGAGTTGACGTTTTTATTGGTAACATGTTCGGGCACGGAAGATTTTTTGATCGCTTTTTATTCCGATTTTTGTGAGGCAGAATGACCAACAGCCAGCTATTCATGAATTTCTTTTGGGGGAGGCGTTTATACCGTTCCGCGTTTGGTAAAATTGATAAAGCAGTTTTATTCTTCGGGTCAGTACGATTACAGTGATATCTCATTTATATCATTTTTTTATGTTTTGGCGCTTTTATACGATAAAAACTATTTTATAGAAAAAATAATTATTTTGGCATCGCTTTATTCTGAGGACTATAACTCTTTTATTTTTTCACTGATGATGCTGTATGGTGGATCGTTTTTTTGCGGGACAAGATGACGTTTTCAGCGGTACCATGGTTATTTATATCGGTCTTTTTGATCGCGTGTTATTCCACTTTTTGTTTGGCGGTATGAGAATAAAGCGTTGTTTTTTGCCTCATGTTTTTTTTGTTTTTTTTTCCGTTTTCACTGAAGGGGTTAACTAGTGATATAGTTTTATAGGTGGGGTCATTACGGACGCGGCGATACTAAATATGTGTACTTTTATTGTTTGATTTTTTTTTTATTTAGATAAAGAAATGTATTTATGGGAATAATATATATATATTTTTTTTCTTTATTTAGGAATTTTTTTTTTATTTTTTTTTACACATGTAGAAATTTATTTTTTTTGCTTTTTTACTTTGTCCCGGGGGGGACATCACAGATCGGTGATCTGACAGTTTGCACAGCACTCTGTCAGATCACCGATCTGACTTAGAGCACTGCAGGCTTACCAGCGCCTGCTCTGAGCAGGCACTCGGTAAGCCACCTCCCTCCCTGCAGGACCCGGATGTCGCGGCCATCTTGGATCCGGGACCTGCAGCGAGGAAGGAGGTAGGAGACCCTCGGAGCAACGCGATCACATCGCATTGCTGCAGGGGTCTCAGGGAAGCACGCAGGGAGCCCCCTCCCTGTGCGATGCTTCCCTGTACCGCCGGCACACCGCGATCATGTTTAACCCCCGGCACACCGCGATCAATGTGCCGGGGGCGGTCCGTGACCACTCCTGGCACATAGTACCGGATGTCAGCTGCGATAGGCAGCTGACACCCGGCCGCGATCGGCCGCTCTCCCACCGTGAGCGCGGCCGATCGCGCTGGACGTACTATTCCGTTCTTGGGAATTAGGGCCCACCCCACATGGACGGAATAGTACGTCCAATGGCAGAAAGGGGTTAAAATGTACTTTTGTTTGTGGGAAAACACCTTTCGTAGTGAACCGGTCAGCAGAATTGTGCTGAGTAACCTACAGACAGTGTCGTCAGGTTGGCGCCATTATACTGATTAAAATGATACCTTGGTTGATTAAATCCGTCTTGTGGTTATTTAACCCTTTTCCGACATAGGGCATAATAGTATGCCAGTGTCGGACTCCTTCCCTCAGTGCCAGAGCCCACATCTTTTCCGGCACATGTCACCTGTTTTGAACAGCTGCCATGCCTTTATCAGCTGCGGGTGGAAACTCTCTCCACCTGCGCCTGTTAACCCCTTAAGCCCCGAGGGTGGTTTGCACGTTAATGACCGGGCCAATTTTTACAATTCTGACCACTGTCCCTTTATGAGGTAATAACTCTGGAACGCTTCAACGGATCTTGGCGATTCTGACATTGTTTTCTCGTGACATATTGTACTTCATGATAGTGGTAAAATTTCTTTGATATTACCTGCGTTTATTTGCAAAAAAAATGGAAATTTGGCGAAAATTTTGAAAATTTTGCAATTTTCCAACTTTGAATTTTTATGCCCTTAAATCACAGAGATATGTCACACAAAATACTTAATAAGTAACATTTCCCACATGTCTACTTTACATCAGCACAATTTTGGAAACAAATTTTTTTTTTGTTAGGGAGTTATAAGGGTTAAAAGTTGACCAGCAATTTCTCATTTTTACAACAAAATTTACAAAACCATTTTTTTTAGGGACCACCTCACATTTGAAGTCACATTTAGGGGTCTATATAGCAAAAAATACCCAAAAGTGACACCATTCTAAAAACTGCACCCCTCAAGCTGATCAAAACCACATCCAAGAAGTTTATTAACCCTTCTGGTGCTTCATGAGAGCTAAAGCAATGTTGAAGGAAAAAATGAAAATTTAACTTTTTAGTCATGAAAACGATCTTTTAGCAACATTTTTTTTATTTTCCCAAAGGTAACAGGAGAAATTGGACTGCAAAAGTTGTTGTCCAATTTGTCCTGAGTACGCTGATACCCCATATGTGGGGGGGTACCACTGTTTGGGCTCATGGCAGGGCTCAGAAGGGAAGGAGCGCCATTTGACTTCTTCAAGCTAAAATTAGCTGGAATTGAGATCGGACGCCATGTCGCGTTTGGTGAGCCCCTGATGTGCCTAAACAGTGGAAACCCCCCACAAGTGACCCCATTTTGGAAACTAGACCCCCTAAGGAACTTATCTAGATGTGTGGTGAGCACTTTTATCCCCCAAGTGCTTCACAGAAGTTTATACCGCCCGTACGTGAAAATAAAAAAACGTATTTTTTCCACAAACATGATGGTTTAGTCCTCAATTTTTAATTTTCACAAGGGTAACTGAAGAAATTGGACCACAAAAGTTGTAGTCCAATTTGTCCTGAGTACGCCAATACCCCATATGTGGGGCGGAACCACTGTTTGGGCGCATGGCAGGGCTCAGAAGGGAAGGAGCGCCATAAGACTTTTTCAAGCTAAAATTAGCTGGAATTGAGATTGGACGCCATGTCGCGTTTGGTGAGCCCCTGATGTGCCTAAACAGTGGAAACCCCCCACAAGTGACCCCATTTTGGAAACTAGACCCCCTAAGGAACTTATCTAGATGTGTGGTGAGCACTTTTATCCCCCAAGTGCTTCACAGAAGTTTATACCGCCCGTACGTGAAAATAAAAAAACGTATTTTTTCCACAAACATGATGGTTTAGTCCCCAATTTTTAATTTTCACAAGGGTAACTGAAGAAATTGGACCACAAAAGTTGTAGTCCAATTTGTCCTGAGTACGCCAATACCCCATATGTGGGGCGGAACCACTGTTTGGGCGCATGGCAGGGCTCAGAAGGGAAGGAGCGCCATAAGACTTTTTCAAGCTAAAATTAGCTGGAATTGAGATTGGACGCCATGTCGCGTTTGGTGAGCCCCTGATGTGCCTAAACAGTGGAAACCCCCCACAAGTGACCCCATTTTGGAAACTAGACCCCCTAAGGAACTTATCTAGATGTGTGGTGAGCACTTTTATCCCCCAAGTGCTTCACAGAAGTTTATACCGCCCGTACGTGAAAATAAAAAAACATATTTTTTCCACAAACATGATGGTTTAGTCCTCAATTTTTAATTTTCACAAGGGTAACTGAAGAAATTGGACCACAAAAGTTGTAGTCCAATTTGTCCTGAGTACGCCAATACCCCATATGTGGGGCGGAACCACTGTTTGGGCGCATGGCAGGGCTCAGAAGGGAAGGAGCGCCATAAGACTTTTTCAAGCTAAAATTAGCTGGAATTGAGATTGGACGCCATGTCGCGTTTGGTGAGCCCCTGATGTGCCTAAACAGTGGAAACCCCCCACAAGTGACCCCATTTTGGAAACTAGACCCCCTAAGGAACTTATCTAGATGTGTGGTGAGCACTTTTATCCCCCAAGTGCTTCACAGAAGTTTATACCGCCCGTACGTGAAAATAAAAAAACGTATTTTTTCCACAAACATGATGGTTTAGTCCCCAATTTTTAATTTTCACAAGGGTAACTGAAGAAATTGGACCACAAAAGTTGTAGTCCAATTTGTCCTGAGTACGCCAATACCCCATATGTGGGGCGGAACCACTGTTTGGGCGCATGGCAGGGCTCAGAAGGGAAGGAGCGCCATAAGACTTTTTCAAGCTAAAATTAGCTGGAATTGAGATTGGACGCCATGTCGCGTTTGGTGAGCCCCTGATGTGCCTAAACAGTGGAAACCCCCCACAAGTGACCCCATTTTGGAAACTAGACCCCCTAAGGAACTTATCTAGATGTGTGGTGAGCACTTTTATCCCCCAAGTGCTTCACAGAAGTTTATACCGCCCGTACGTGAAAATAAAAAAACATATTTTTTCCACAAACATGATGGTTTAGTCCCCAATTTTTAATTTTCACAAGGGTAACTGAAGAAATTGGACCACAAAAGTTGTAGTCCAATTTGTCCTGAGTACGCCAATACCCCATATGTGGGGCGGAACCACTGTTCGGGCGCATGGCAGGGCTCAGAAGGGAAGGAGCGCCATAAGACTTTCTCAAGCTAAAATTAGCTGGAATTGAGATTGGACGCCATGTCGCGTTTGGTGAGCCCCTGATGTGCCTAAACAGTGGAAACCCCCCACTAGTGACCCCATTTTGGAAACTAGATCCCCTAAGGAACTTATCTAGATGTGTGGTGAGCACTTTTATCCCCCAAGTGCTTCACAGAAGTTTATACCGCCCGTGCGGGAAAATAAAAAATCCTATTTTTTGCCCACAAAAATGATCTTTTAGTCCCCAATTTTTTAATTTCCCAAGGGTAACAGGAGAAATTGGACCACAAAAGTTGTTGTCCAATTTGCCCTGAGTACGCTGGTACCCCACATGTGGGAGAAAACTACTGTTTGGGCACACGTCAGGGCTCGGAAGGGAAGTAGTGACGTTTTGGAACGCAGGCTTTGATGGAATCTTCTGCGGCCGTCACGTTCCATTTGACGAGCCCCTGATGTGCCTAAAAAGTGGAAATCCCCCACAAGTGACCCCAATTTGGAAACTAGACCTCCTAAGGAACTTGTCTAGATGTGTGGTGAGAACTTTGAACCCCCAAGTGTTTCACTAAAGTTTATACCGCCCGTGCGGGAAAATAAAAAATCCTATTTTTTGCCCACAAAAATGATCTTTTAGTCCCCAATTTTTTAATTTCCCAAGGGTAACAGGAGAAATTGGACCACAAAAGTTGTTGTCCAATTTGCCCTGAGTACGCTGGTACCCCACATGTGGGAGAAAACTACTGTTTGGGCACACGTCAGGGCTCGGAAGGGAAGTAGTGACGTTTTGGAACGCAGGCTTTGATGGAATCTTCTGCAGCCGTCACGTTCCATTTGACGAGCCCCTGATGTGCCTAAAAAGTGGAAATCCCCCACAAGTGACCCCAATTTGGAAACTAGACCTCCTAAGGAACTTGTCTAGATGTGTGGTGAGAACTTTGAACCCCCAAGTGTTTCACTAAAGTTTATACCGCCCGTGCGGGAAAATAAAAAATCCTATTTTTTGCCCACAAAAATGATCTTTTAGTCCCCAATTTTTTAATTTCCCAAGGGTAACAAGAGAAATTGGACCACAAAAGTTGTTGTCGAATTTGCCCTGAGTACGCTGGTACCCCACATGTGGGAGAAAACTACTGTTTGGGCACACGTCAGGGCTCGGAAGGGAAGTAGTGACGTTTTGGAACGCAGGCTTTGATGGAATCTTCTGCAGCCGTCACGTTCCATTTGACGAGCCCCTGATGTGCCTAAAAAGTGGAAATCCCCCACAAGTGACCCCAATTTGGAAACTAGACCTCCTAAGGAACTTGTCTAGATGTGTGGTGAGAACTTTGAACCCCCAAGTGTTTCACTAAAGTTTATACCGCCCGTGCGGGAAAATAAAAAATCCTATTTTTTGCCCACAAAAATGATCTTTTAGTCCCCAATTTTTTAATTTCCCAAGGGTAACAGGAGAAATTGGACCACAAAAGTTGTTGTCCAATTTGCCCTGAGTACGCTGGTACCCCACATGTGGGAAAAAACTGTTTGGGCACACGTTGGGGCTCGAAAGGGAAGTACTGACGTTTTTGAATGCAGACTTTGATGGAATCGTCTGCGGGCGTCATGTTCCGTTTGCAGAGCCCCTGATGTGCCTAAACAGGAAAAAAACCCACAAGTGACAACATTTTGGAAAGTAGACCCCCAGAGAACTTACCTAGATGTGCCAACTTTGGAATTATTCTATTTCCTGTAAAGTAAATTAGTAGTGCATGGAGGTGTGGTACAATTTAAAGCAATCCTTCATACACAGGCCAGGTTTGTCGGGGCAGGTGTCGCATTGATAGATGGTGTCACTTCGAATTCCTCTTTTGTAGCACACTCGGCACCTTTTTTGCGGCTTACCTTTTTTTTCAGTTGGCGGGACCACCCCAGGAAAATGCTGGCCTGGTACGACACGTGCACCTTCAGTTCCAGAAGTACTGGAGCCCGCTCCTTCCCTCGTGCCAAACATCAGGGCCTTAACCACTACCTCCTGGAAATGAAGGTACGACGTATCGGTGTTGCGTGCACATCGTGACAGCAGGAAAGCGTTGAGCATTGCCATTTGTACGATGTGCACGGACAGCTTTTTGTACCACACCCTGGCCTTTCTCAAAGCACTGTATGGTTGGAGGAGTTGATCGGAGAGATCAACGCCCCCCATGTTTTTGTTGTACCCCAGTACACAGTCCGGTTTGCAGACCTGTGCAGAGGTACCCCGTACAGTGCTGAGGGCGCTGCCATCACCGTGTATGGTGGTCAACAGAAGGACATCCCTTTTGTCCTTGTACTTGACAACCAGCAGGTGGTCGCTACATTGGGCTTTGCTCTCGCCTTTTCTGAGAATCTGCCCAAGTAGCGTCTTCGGGAGGCCTCTCTGATTTTTGCGGACAGTACCGCAAGCTGCGGTACCTCGCGCAAAGAGAGATTTGTAGAGTGGGATGCTGGAATAAAAGTTATCGGTATAGAGGTGATAACCTTTATCCAGCAGTGGGTGCACCAAATCCCACACAATTTTCCCACTCACTCCCAGGATAGAAGGACACTCAGGCGGTTCAATCCTGCTGTCCTTCCCTTCGTAGACTCTAAAGCTGTGGGTGTACCCTGAGGTACTCTCACACAGCTTGTAGAGTTTGATTCCGTACCTGGCCCTCTTGCTGGGCAGGTATTGACGGAATCTAAGCCGCCCCTTAAAATGAATTAAGGACTCATCCACGCAGATGTCCCTTTGAGGCACGTACACTTCTGCAAACTTTTTGTTGAAGTGTTCGATGACCGGCCGAACTTTGAACAGACGGTCAAAGTTGGGGTCATCACGTGCGGGACACCGTGCATTATCGTTGTAATGCAGGAACTTATGGATGGCCTCAAAGCGCGTCCGGGTCATGACCATTCGGAATACTGGAGTGTTATATAAAATATCCACACTCCAATATTGCCGAAGTTCAGGCTTCTTCAGGATCCCCATGTGGAGGACCAGGCCCCAAAACTGCATCATTTCAACTGCGTCTACAGGAGACCAGTTAGAATATGATGAACCCGAGTTTTGGTCCAAAAATTGCCGAGCATACAGATTAGTTTGCTCCACCATGAGGTTGACGAAAGCCTCAGAGAAAAAGACTTTGAAAAAGTCTAGTTCTGTGAGGCCGGTGGTGTCAAACTTGATTCCTGATTCTGCCACAAAATCAGGAATCAGTGGCTCGTAATTTTCAGGTGGCGAGGTCCATATGGGGTCCGCAGTGGGGTGCGCTGGTTCGTCTTCAGCAATGGTGGGCGCTTCATCTTCATCTTCATCAACGATGGGCCTAGCCTCATCTTCTGTCCTGCGGCGTCTGCGTGGCGGTTCCGCAGGGCCGGAAGAGGAAGATGAGGAGTGGGAAGAGGATGAGGAAGAATCAGAAAAATAAAGAAAAGTGGGATCCTCTCCCTCGCTATCAGTGTCGGAGGCAAGGAAAGAATATGCCTCCTCCGCTGAATAGCGCTGTTGGGACGAACGAGATGAGCGGGACATTTTTTTTGTAAGTGTGGTGCTTGGGTGCACTTTATTGGTAACTGTGTAAGTGTGGGGGGATAGTGTTTGGTGCAAACTACTCTGAAAAGAAAAAGCTAAAGGAAAAAAAAAATACCTGTGAAAGAAAAGTATAAAACAGCAGGCCCTAGCTCTGATAAGTGAACCGCGTCACTTATCAAAGTTTGGCGGCTGCTGGGTGTGTGAACGGGGATGTGAAAAAAAAAAAACGCAGGCACGAGAGCTCTGATAAATGAACCGCGTCACTTATCAAAGTTCAGTGGCTGCTGGGTGTGTGAACGGGGATGTGAAAAAAAAAACGCAGGCACGAGAGCTCTGATAAATGAACCACGTCACTTATCAAAGTTCAGCGGCTGCTGGGTGCGTGCACAGGGATGTGAGAAAAAAAGAAAAAAAAGCACGGGTTAGACGCGGCGGGGTGAGCGCACGGAGATGTGGGGAAAAAAAAAAAAAAAGAAAAAGGAAAGCACGGGTTAGACGCGGCGGGGTGAGCGCACGGAAATGTGGGGAAAAAAAAAAGGAAAGCACGGGTTAGATGCGGCGGGGTGAGCGCCCGGAGATGTGATGAAAAAAAAAGAAAACGAAGGCAAGGGTCAGATGCGGAGGCTGGGTGAGCGCACGGGGATGTGTAAAAAAAAAAAAAAAGAAAACGGCAGGCACGAGAGCTTTGATAAGTGAACCGCGTCACTTATCAAAGTTCGGCGGCTGCTGGGTGTGCGCACAGGTGTGGTGAAAAAAAAAAAGGAAAACGGCAGGCACAAGCTCTGATAAGTGAACTGCGTCACTTATCAAAGTTTGGCGGCTGCGGGATGGGTGTACGGAATTGGGCAAAGGGGGCTGCTGAAAAAAAAGCGAGCACGAGTGTTGATCAGTGAACTGCGTCACCAATCAACGCTCGGCGGCTGCTAAAAGTGCGCACGGCGGCGACGCAAAGAGGGACGGAGGGGGTAAAAAAGAGGGGGGAAGGGGGGGAAGGGGGGAGGGGGGGATGGGTGGATGGAGGGGGGGATGGGGGGGTGGATGGAGGGGGGGATGGATGGAGGGGGGGATGGGGGGGTGAAGTGAGACCGGGTAGGGGCTGTTAGCACTTACCTTTTGTAGTCTCTCTTCTTTCTTTGGTTTTCTTTCTTCTTTCTTTCGCTTTTTTTGTATCGCAGGGGATTGTGGTGTTACAGGCTTCTGTAGCACCACAAGGCCCAGCAAGACAGGATCTGGCTGTGTGACCGCTCAGCAGGAGTCCCTCAGCTAGAGTGAGGACCCCTGCAGAGCGGTCACACAGGTCACCTGCAGGTGACAGACAGGTCACAGAGCGGTCACACCGCTGCTGTGAGCTGTCATTGGTGGGATCGAATGATAACATCGATCCCACCAATCCCTGCAGGGCTTGGTGACCATGGCAACTGCCTTGGATCTCTCCTATCCTAGGCAGGTCACTGCCAGGTCACCAGCAGGGCACACACAGCGGTCACAACGTGACCGCCGCTGTGCCCTGTGATTGGCGCGATCGTCGATCGCATCGATCGCGCCAATCAGCACCTGCAGGCCCTGCTGGGCCTGCACTAATCACTGGCCTGTGATCGGTGCCATTGCAGCACCGATCCAGGCCGCTACACCGGGGGACAGCAGGGAGCAGGGCGTACGGTACAGAAGGGCACAGCGGTGGTATTACCGCCGCTGTGCCCTGTGATTGGCGCGATCGTCGATCGCATTGATCGCGCCAATCAGCTCCTGCAGGCCCTGCTGGGCCTGCACTAGGCTCTGGCCTACGATCGGTGCTATTGCAGCACCGATCCAGGCCAGTACAGCAGGGCACAGCGGCGGTAATACCGCCGCTGTGCCTTGCGATTGGCGCGATCGATACGATCGGCGATCGCGCCAATCCGGGGGGGTTGTGCCGGTGCCTGGCGTTGCCAGGCACCGGCCCTAGGATCGAGTACATCGGTACTCGATCCTAGCCTGCGACCTCATTGTTTCAGCCGCTCCGATTGGCTGAAACAATGAGGAACGCTGTGATTGGTTGTTCAGAATTGAATAGCCAATCACAGCGATCCAGAGGCCTGGGGGGCGGAGCCAGGCCCGGGGATGTCGGCGCCATCTTCATCCAGGTAAGATGGCACCGGCAATTTAATGCGATCACCGCGACTTAAGTCGCGATGTCGCATTAAACAGTATGACGTACTATACCGTCGGTGGGAATTAAGGCCCACCCCACCTCGACGGTATAGTACGTCAGATGGGATTAAGGGGTTAACTACCGTATATACTCGAGTATAAGCCGAGATTTTCAGCCTACTTTTTTGGGCTGAAAGTCCCCCTCTCGGCTTATACTCGAGTCATACCCAGAGGTCGGCAGGGGAGGGGGAGCGGGGGCTGTCTAAAAATACTCACCTAGTCCAGGCGCGGTCCCTGCAGATCCCTGGCTTCCCCGGCGCCGGCAGCAGCAGCTTCAGCTTCTTCCTGTACTGAGCGGTCACGTGGTACCGCTCATTACAGTAAATGAATATGCGGCTCCACCTCCCATAGGGGTGGAGCCGCATATTCATTACTGTATTGAGCGGTAACAGTGACCGCTCAGTACAGTTAGAAGCTGCGGCGCCGGGGAAGCAGGGACTGCACAGCGCCAGGACCAGGTGAGTATACGGGGAGGGGAGTGCAGCGCTGCGCGATAGTCACCTTTCCTCGTTCTGGGCGCCGATCTATCTTCAGCAGTGATGCTCAGGTCAGAGGGCGCGGTGACGTAGTTAGTGTGCGCCCTCTGTTGAACGTCGGTGCTGAACATGGAGTGGCGCCGGAACGAGGTGCGGGTGACTACTGAAAGTGCCGGGGGCCTGACCGACGGAGAGGTGAGTATGTGATTTATTTTTTTTTATCGCAGCAAATGGGGCAAATATCTGTATGGGGCATCTATGGGGCCATAATGTTTGTGCAGCACTATATGGGGCCATAATGATTGTGCAGCACTATATGGGGCCATAATGTTTGTGCAGCACTGTATGGGGCCATAACGTTTGTGCAGCACTATATGGGGCCATAATGTTTGTGCAGCACTATATGGGGCCTATAATGTTTGTGCAGCACTATATGGGGGCCATAATGTTTGTGCAGCACTATATGGGGCCCATAATGTTTGTGCAGCACTATATGGGGCCATAATGTTTGTGCAGCACTATATGGGGCCATAACGTTTGTGCAGCACTTTATGGGGGGCCATAACGTTTGTGCAGCACTATATGGGGCAAGTGTCTGTATGGGGCCATAATTAACGTTTGTAGGGCACTACAGTATATGGGGCAAGTGTCTGTTGGAGCATCTTATAGGGCCATAATCAAAGTTTGTGCAGCACTATATGGGGCAAATATCTTTATAGAGCATCTTATGGGGCCATAATCAGCATTTGTGCAGCATTATATTGGGCAAATGTGTCTATGGAGCATCTTATGGGGCCTTTATTAACCTTTATGCAGGATTATATGGGGCATATTTTAATATGGAACATCTTATGGGGCCATCATAAACTGCATGGAGCATTATATGGGGCTCCTGATTCAATATGGATATTCAAAAACACTTAACCTACTGATGTCTCAATTAACCCCTTCCCGACCTTTGACGCCACGTAGGCGTCATGAAAACCCGTGCCAATCCGACCCATGACGCCTATGTGGCGTCATGGAAAGATCGCATCCCTGCAGATCGGGTGAAAGGGTTAACTCCATTTTCACCCGATCTGCAGAGACAGGGGGAGTGGTACTTCAGCCCATGGGGGGGTGGCTTCAACCCCCCGTGGCTACGATCGCTCTGATTGGCTGTTGAAAGTGAAATAGCCAATCAGAGCGATTTGTAATATTTCACCTATGAAAATGGTGAAATATTACAATCCAGCCATGGCCGATGCTGCAATAGCATCTGCCATGGCTGGAGACCCCGATCTGCCCCCCCCCACCCCACCGATCGCCCCCCCAGTCGTCCTTTCTGCCCCGATCTCCTGTCCGCTCCCCTCCTCCCTCCTGTCCGCTCCCCCGGTCCTCTTGTCCGCTCCCCCGGTCCTCCGATCCCCCCCCCCCCCCGTGTTCCGATCCCACCCCCCCATACTTACCTAGCTTCGATGTCCCTCCCGGTCTCCGGCCGTCTTCTCCATGGGCGCCGCCATCTTGGAAAATGGCGGGCGCATGCGCAGTGCGCCTGCCGAATCTGCCAGCCGTCAGATTCATTACAAGTACATTTTGATCGCTGTGGTAGGTTCTATCGCAGCGATCAAAATAAAAAAATAATAAATAAACCCCCCCCCCTTTATCACCCCCATAGGTAGGGACAGTAATAAAATAAAGAAAAATTTTTTTTTTCTTTTTCCACTAGGGTTAGGGTTAGAACTAGGGTTAGAACTAGGGGTAGGGTTACGGGTAGGGTTAGGGTTAGGGGTAGGGTTATGGCATGTGCACACAGTGCGAATTTGGCTGCGGATCCGCAGCGGATCCGCAGCGGATCGGCCGCGGATCCGCAGCGGATCGGCCGCGGATCGGTCGCGGATCCGCAGCGGATCGGCCGCGGATCCGCAGCGGATCGGCCGCGGATCCGCAGCGGATTGGCCGCGGATCTGCAGCGGATTGGCCGCGGATCCGCAGCGGATTGGCCGCTGCGAATTCGAAGCAGTTTTCCATCAGGTTTACAGTACCATGTACACCTATGGAAAACCAAATCCGCTGTGCCCATGGTGCGGAAAATTCTGTGCAGAAACGCTGCGTTGTATTTTCCGCAGCATGTCAATTCTTTGTGAGGATCCCGCAGCGTTTTACACCTGTTCCTCAATAGGAATCCGCAGGTGAAATCCGCACAAAAAAACACTGGAAATCTGCTGTAAATCCGCAGGTAAAACGCAGTGCCTTTTACCTGCAGATTTTTCAAAAATCGTGCGGAAAAATCTCACACGAATCCGCAACGTGGGCACATAGCCTTAGGGTTAGGGTTGGAATTAGAGTTAGGGTTGGAATTAGGGCTAGGGTTTGAAATAGGGTTAAGATTAGGCTTGTGGTTAGGGTTACGTATAGGGTTAGGGGTGTGTTGGGGTTACAGTTGTGGTTAGGGTTGGGATTAGGGTTACGGTTGGGATTAGGGTTAGGATTAGGGTTAGGGTTGGAATTAGGGTTACGGGTGTGTTGCGGTTAGGGTTGTGGTTAGGGGTGTGTTGGGGTTAGGGTTGTGATTAGGGTTATGGCTACAGTTGGGATTAGGATTAGGGGTGTGTTGGGGTTAGTGTTGAAGTTAGAATTGAGGGGTTTCCACTGTTTAGGCACATCAGGGGTCTCCAAACGCAACATGGCGCCACCATTGATTCCAGCCAATCTTGCGTTCAAAAAGTCAAATGGTGCTCCCGCCCTTCCAAGCCCCGACGTGCGCCCAAACAGTGGTTTACCCCCACATTTGGGGTACCAGCGTACTCAGGACAAACTGGGCAACAACTGTTGGGGTCCAATTTCTCCTGTTACCCTTGCAAAAATAAAAAATTACTTGCTAAAACAATTTTTGAGGAAAGAACAATTATTTTTTATTTTCACGGCTCTGCGTTATAAACTTCTGTGAAGCACTGGGGGGTTGAAAGTGCTCACGACACATCTAGATAAGTTCCTTCGGGGGTCTAGTTTCCAAAATGGGGTCACTTGTGGGGGTTTCTACTGTTTAGGCACATCAGGGGCTCTGCAAATGCAATGTGACGCCCGCAGACCATTCCATCAAAGTCTGCATTTCAAATGTCACTACTTCCCTTCCGAGCCCTGACATGTGCCCAAACAGTGGTTTACCCCCACATATGGAGTATCAGCGTACTCACAACAAACTGGGCAAGAAATATTGGGGTCCAAATTCTCCTGTTACCCTCGTGAAAATAAAAAATTGCTTGCTAAAACATCTTTTTTGAGGAAAGAAAAATGATTTTTTATTTTCACGGCTCTGCGTTGTAAACTTCTGTGAAGCACTTTGGGGTTGAACGTGCTCACCACACATCTAGATAAGTTCCTTGGGGGGTCTAGTTTCCAAAATGGGGTCACTTGTGGGGGGTTTCTACTGTTTAGGCATATCAGGGGCTCTGCAAACGTAACATGATGCCCGCAGACCATTCCATCAAAGTCTGGATTTCAAAACGTCACTACTTCCCTTCCGAACCCCGACGTGTGCCAAAACAGTGGTTTACCCCCACATATGGGGTATCAGCGTACTCAGGAGAAACTGGACAACAACTTTTGGGGTCCAATTTCTCCTGTTACTCTTGCAAAAATAAAAAATTCTGGGCTAAAAAAATATTTTTGAGGAAAGGAAACACATTTTTTATTTTCACAGCTCTGCGTTATAAACTTCTGTGAAGCACTTGGGGGTTCAAAGTGCTCACTACACATCTAGATAAGTTCCCTTGGGGGTCTAGTTTCCAAAATAGAGTCACTTGTGGGGAGTTCCTACTGTTTAGGCACATCAGGGGCTCTGCAAACGCAACCTGACGCCCGCAGAGCATTCCATCAAAGTCTGCATTTCAAAACGTCACTACTTCCCTTCCGAACCCCGACGTGTGCCAAAACAGTGGTTTACCCCCACATATGGGGTATCAACGTACTCAGGAGAAACTGGACAACAACTTTTGGGGTCCAATTTCTCCTGTTACCCTTGGGAAAATACAAAATTGTGGGCTAAAAAATCATTTTTGAGAAAAGAAAAATTATTTTTTATTTTCATGGCTCTGCGTTATAAACTTCTGTGAAGCACTTGGGGGTTCAAAGTGCTCACCACACATCTAGATTAGTTCCTTGGGAGGTCTAGTTTCCAAAATGGGGTCACTTGTGGGGGAGCTCCAATGTTTAGGCACACAGGGGCTCTCCAAACGCGACATGGTGTCCGCTAATGATTGGAGCTAATTTTCCATTCAAAAAGCCAAATGGCGTGCCTTCCCTTCCGAGCCCTGCCGTGCGCCCAAACAGTGGTTTACCCCCACATATGGGGTATCATCGTACTCAGGACAAACTGGACAACAACATTTGGGGTCCAATTTCTCCTATTACCCTTGGGAAAATAAAAAATTCTGGGCTAAAAATCATTTTTGAGGAAAGAAAAATTATTTTTTTATTTTCACGGCTCTGCGTTATAAACTTCTGTGAAGCACCTGGGGGTTATAAGTGCTCACTATGCATCTAGATAAGTTCCTTGGGGGGTCTAGTTTCCAAAATGGGGTCACTTGTAGGGGAGCTCCCAAGTTTAGGCACACAGGGGCTCTCCAAACGCGACATGGTGTCCGCTAACGATTGGAGCTAATTTTCCATTCAAAAAGTCAAATGGCACACCTCCCCTTCCGAGCCTTGCCGTGCACCCAAACAGTGGTTTACCCCCACATATGAGGTATCGGCATACTCAGGAGAAATTGCCCAACAAATTTTAGGATCCATTTTATCCTGTTGCCCATGTGAAAATGAAAGAATTGAGGCTAAAAGAAATTTTGTGTGAAAAAAAAGTACTTTTTCATTTTTGCGGATCAATTTGTGAAGCACCTGGGGGTTTAAAGTGCTCACTATGCCTCTAGATGAGTTCCTTGGGGGGTCTAGTTTCCAAAATGGGGTCACTTGTGGAGGAGCTCCAATGTTTAGGCACACAGGGGCTTTCCAAACGCGACATGGTGTCCGCTAACGATGGAGATAATTTTCCATTCAAAAAGTCAAATGGCGCTCCTTCCCTTCCGAGCCTTACCATGTGCCCAAACAGTGGTTTACCCCCACATGTGAGGTATTGGTGTACTCAGGAGAAATTGCCCAACAAAATTTAGGATCCATTTTATCCTGTTGCCCATGTGAAAATGAAAAAATTGAGGCTAAAATAATTTTTTTGTGAAAAAAAAGTACTTTTTCATTTTTACGGATCAATTTGTGAAGCACCTGGGGGTTTAAAGTGCTCACTACGCTTCTAGATAAGTTCCTTGGGGGGTCTAGTTTCCAAAATGGGGTCACTTGTGGGGGAGCTCCAATGTTTAGGCACACGGGGGCTCTCCAAACGCGACATGGTGTCCGCTAAAGATTGGAGCCAATTTTTCATTCAAAAAGTCAAATGGCGCTCTGTTATGACCCCAATAGCAGAGGGTCTCAAAAGTACATACCAAGTCTGCAAACATAAAAAACCAGCTCATAGGGCAGTGGTAACTGGGCTAACCGTATATCTAATCCTAGCACCACAAATAGCAGCAGCCGGGGAACGTGCCTACGTTGGTTCTAGACATCTCGCGCCAGCCGGAGAACTAACTAACCCTAGAAGGGAAAAGATAGACCTTTCTTGCCTCCAGAGAAAAGACCCCAAAAGTTGGATACAAGCCCCCCACAAATACAGGTCCTTCTCAAAAAATTAGCATATAGTGTTAAATTTCATTATTTACCATAATGTAATGATTACAATTAAACTTTCATATATTATAGATTCATTATCCACCAACTGAAATTTGTCAGGTCTTTTATTGTTTTAATACTGATGATTTTGGCATACAACTCCTGATAACCCAAAAAACCTGTCTCAATAAATTAGCATATTTCACCCGTCCAATCAAATAAAAGTGTTTTTTAATAACAAACAAAAAAACCATCAAATAATAATGTTCAGTTATGCACTCAATACTTGGTCGGGAATCCTTTGGCAGAAATGACTGCTTCAATGCGGCGTGGCATGGAGGCAATCAGCCTGTGACACTGCTGAGATGTTATGGAGGCCCAGGATGCTTCAATAGCGGCCTTAAGCTCATCCAGAGTGTTGGGTCTTGCGTCTCTCAACTTTCTCTTCACAATATCCCACAGATTCTCTATGGGGTTCAGGTCAGGAGAGTTGGCAGGCCAATTGAGCACAGTAATACCATGGTCAGTAAACCATTTACCAGTGGTTTTGGCAAAGCATTTCAGCCGATGGAAGCATGAAGTGCTCCAAAATCTCCTGATAGCTAGCTGCTATCGTGCCCTTGATGAAACACAGTGGACCAACACCAGCAGCTGACATGGCACCCCACACCATCACTGACTGTGGGTACTTGACACTGGACTTCAGGCATTTTGGCATTTCCTTCTCCCCAGTCTTCCTCCAGACTCTGGCACCTTGATTTCCGAATGACATGCAAAATTTGCTTTCATCAGAAAAAAGTACTTGGGACCACTTAGCAACAGTCCAGTGCTGCTTCTCTGTAGCCCAGGTCAGGCGCTTCTGCCGCTGTTTATGGTTCAAAAGTGGCTTTACCTGGGGAATGCGGCACCTGTAGCCCATTTCCTGCACACGCCTGTGCACGGTGTCTCTGGATGTTTCCACACCAGACTCAGGCCACTGCTTCCTCAGGTTCCCCAAGGTCTGGAATCGGTCCTTCTCCACAATCTTCCTCAGGGTCCGGTCACCTCTTCTCGTTGTACAGCGTTTTCTGCCACATTGTTTCCTTCCAACAGACTTACCATTGAGGTGCCGTGATACAGCACTCTGGGAACAGCCTATTTGTTGAGAAATTTCTTTCTGAGTCTTACCCTCTTGCTTGAGGGTGTCAATGATGGCCTTCTTGACATCTGTCAGGTCGCTAGTCTTACCCATGATGGGGGTTTTGAGTAATGAACCAGGCAGGGAGTTTTTAAAAGCCTCAGGTATCTTTTGCATGTGTTTAGAGTTAATTAGTTGATTCAGAAGATTAGGGTAATAGGTCGTTTAGAGAACCTTTTCTTGATATGCTAATTTATTGAGACAGGTTTTTTGGGTTATCAGGAGTTGTATGCCAAAATCATCAGAATTAAAACAATAAAAGACCTGACAAATTTCAGTTGGTGGATAATGAATCTATAATATATGAAAGTTTAATTGTAATCATTACATTATGGTAAATAATGAAATTTAACACTATATGCTAATTTTTTGAGAAGGACCTGTAATAAGGGTGAGGTAAGGAGAAAAGACAAACGTAAGTATGAACTAGATATTTAGCAAAGAGAGGCCCACTGACTAATAGCAGAATATAGTAAGATGACTTATACGGTCAGCAAAAACCCTATCAAAATTTCCACGCTGGATATTCAAGAACCCCCGAACCGTCTAACGGCCCGGGGGGAGAATACCAGCCCCCTAGAGCTTCCAGCAAAATCAGGAATCACATTTAGTACAAGCTGGACAGAAAATAAGAGCAATACAGATAACCAAAAAACAAGGAAGCAGGACTTAGCTTAATTTTGCAAGAACCCGGACCAGCAGACAGGAGCAAACAGAAAGGATCTGATTACAACGATGCCAGGCACTGGACTGAGGATCCAGGAAGTTTATATAGCAACACCCCTGGACTAACGACCCAGGTGGGTGCCAAACTGAGGAAAGACAATCCCAGAGTCATATCACTAGTGACCACAAGAGGGAGCCAAAAAGTCTAATTCACAACAGCGCTCCTTCCCTTCCGAGCCCTGCCGTGCGCCCAAACAGTGGTTTACCCCCACATATGAGGTATCAGCGTACTCAGGACAAATTGGACAACAACGTCCGTGGTCCAGTTTCTCCTTTTACCCTTGGGAAAATAAAAAAATTGTTGCTAAAAGATCATTTTTGTGACTAAAAAGTTAAATGTTCATTTTTTACTTCCATGTTGCTTCTGCTGCTGTGAAACACCTGAAGGGTTAATAAACTTCTTGAATGTGGTTTTGAGCACCTTGAGGGGTGCAGTTTTTAGAATGGTGTCACTTTTGGGTATTTTCAGCCATATAGAACCCTCAAAATGACTTCAAATGTGAGGTGGTCCCTAAAAAAAATGGTTTTGTAAATTTTGTTGTAAAAATGAGAAATCACTGGTCAAATTTTAACCCTTATAACTTCCTAGCAAAAAAAAAAATTGTTTCCAAAATTGTGCTGATGTAAAGTAGACATGTGGGAAACGTTATTTATTAACTATTTTGTGTCACATAACTCTCTGGTTTAACAGAATAAAAATTCAAAATGTGAAAATTGCGAAATTTTCAAAATTTTCGCCAAATTTCCGTTTTTTTCACAAATAAACTCAGAAATTATCGACCTAAATTTACCACTAACATGAAGCCCAATATGTCACGAAAAAACAATCTCAGAATCGCTAGGATCCGTTGAATTTTATTACCTCATAAAGGGACACTGGTCAGAATTGCAAAAAACGGCAAGGTCATTAATGCCAAAATAGGCTGGGTCATGAAGGGGTTAATTTTACTTTTATTGGTATCTATTTTTACTTTTAACATTTACCGGTAGCTGCTGCATTTCCCACCCTAGGCTTATACTCGAGTCATTAAGTTTTCCCAGTTTTTTGGGGCAAAATTAGGGGGGTCGGCTTATACTCGGGTCGGCTTATACTCGAGTATATACGATAGTTAAATTCTGCTGTCAAACGGACAACGGCATTTAACACGTGCTTTCAGCAAGCGTGCCTGAAATCCCGCCCATCGGCACCCGTGTCATATGACCATGGGTTGGCATGACAACCAGAGGTCTCCAGCATACTTCTATGGTTGTCATTGCCAGTGGTCGGCGCTCATAGCAAGTGAGCAATTCTGCTACATACAGGCGAACTGATCATCACCTGTATGTAGCAGAGGCAATCGGGTTAAGGCAGCTTCTAGTCAACCATGGAGACTATTGAAGCATGCCAAAAGTAAAGAAAAAATGTTTTTAAAAATATTAAAAAAATATAAAAGTTAAAATCACACCCCTTTCGCCCCATTCAAAATTAAACACTAAAAAAAAATCAAACATACACATATTTGGTATCGCCATGTTCAGAATTGCCTGCTCTATCAGTTAAAAAAAAATTAACCCGATCACTAAACGGTGTAACTAGAAAAAACGTCAGAACGACAGAATTACGTTTTTTGATGGCAACAACATTGCATTAAAATGCAATAACAGGCGATCAAAAGATCATATCTGCACTAAAATGGTATCATAAAAAACGTCAGCTTGGCTGACAAAAAATAAGCCCTCGCCCAACCAAAGATCACGAAAAATGGAGATGCTATGGATATCAAAAAATGGCGTAATTTTTGTTTTTGTTTTTTAACAAACTTTTACATTTTTTTTTACCACTTAGATAAAAAGAACCTATACTTGTTTGGTGTCTATGAACTCGTAATGACCTGGAGGATCATAATAGCAGATCGGTTTTAGCATCTAGTGAACATAGTAAAAAAGCAAAACAAAAAACAATTGTGGAATTGCACTTTTTTTTGCAATTTCACAGCACTTGGAATTTTGTTCCCGTTTTCTAGTACACAATGTTAAAACCAATGGTGACGCAAAAAACAAGCCTTCACATGGCCATGGTGACCGAAAAATAAAAACGTTGTGTCTCTGGGAAGAAGGGGAGCAAAAAACGAAAATTCAAAAACCAAAATACCTTTGGGTGTTAATCTTTATCTTCAGTTAATTCGTGTGTGTGTGCGTGCATGTGCTCTATGTTGTAGTTTCATCAACCAAGGTATCATTTTAAGGCTGGAGTCACACACAACGTATAAAAAAAATCGGTCCGTTTTACACGGACGAGAATCGCAGAAATGTTCCCTGAACAGTGATCCGTATGTCATCCCTGTACAATGCGAGGATGCAATTTTCTTGCATGTAAGCATCCATGTGACATCCGTATGGCATTGGTATGGCGAGCCTAAGTGACGTTAGAGGTAGTCACTGAGGCTGCGCCGACTCCCCGCCTGACGCGGTGAACTTGACAGAGTGGGGAAATGTTCAAAAAGTTTCCCACGCTGATGAATTCATGTCTGGTCTGGCAGGGAGCTTTTCACTCATTCTGCAGTGGTTTACAGTCGGGGTGGTAGAATGTTATGATCCGGTGGTAGGATCTCAAAACTGACCTGACACATGTGACCAGAATATAGGACCAGTCCTGGGGAGGTGGAAGCTATACTGACCGCAATCCTGATCCTATCCACAAACACTAAAGGCAGCCGTGGAGTGTTCCTAAAATCCTAGACGCCACGTTCACAGCCTGAGAAACTGACTACCCCTAGAGAGAAAGCAAAGACCTCACTTGCCTCAGAGAAATAACCCCAAAGATTTAGTCAGCCCCCCACAAATAATAACGGTGAGTTAAGGGGAAAAGACAAACGTAGAAATGAAACAGGTTTAGCAAATGAGGCCCGCTAACACTAGATAGACTGAAAATAGATAGGAGTCTGTGCGGTCAGTACAAAAACTAACAAAAATAAACCACGCAGAGAATACAAGAACCCCCACACCGACTCACGATGTGAGGGGCGCACTCTGCACCCCAGAACTAACCAGCAAGCGCAAGATCACATATAAGCAAGCTGGACTGAACTCATCATATACAGAGAAACGTTTTCAAAGCAATAATGAGCAAAATGAACAAACAAACTTAACTTCTCCAGCAGGAGACTGGTCACAAGGAATATTCAGGAGCTCTCAGGAACAGGACTGAATACACCGACAGCAGGCAACAAATGAAGGGCCAGGTGAATTAAATAGGCCTCAGCATAGCAGGAAATGAAGACGCTGAGCCCAGCCAAGACCAACCATATCGCTAAAGGCCACCAGAGGGAGCCCCAGAACAAACTCACACAATACCGCTCATGACCACAGGAGGGAGCCCGAGAACGGAATTCACAACAGTACCCCCCCCCTTGAGAAGGGGTCACCGAACCCTCACCAGAGCTCCCAGGCCGATCAGGACGAGCCGAATGAAAGGCACGAACCAAATCGGCCGCATGGACATCGGAGGCGACAACCCAGGAATTATCCTCCTGACCATAGCCCTTCCATTTAACTAAGTACTGAAGCTTCCGTCTCGAAATACGAGAATCCAAGATCTTCTCCACCACATACTCCAACTCTCCCTCGACCAAGACCGGAGCAGGAGGATCAACAGAAGGGACCACAGGCACCACGTATCTCCGCAACAAAGACCTATGGAATACATTATGAATGGCAAACGATGTTGGGAGGTCCAAACGAAATGACACAGGGTTGAGGATTTCCAAAATCTTATAAGGACCGATGAAACGAGGCTTGAACTTAGGAGAGGAAACCTTCATCGGGACATAACGAGAAGACAACCATACCAAATCCCCCACACGAAGTCGGGGACCCACACAGCGACGGCGGTTAGCAAAGCGCTGAGCTTTCTCCTGGGACAACGTCAAATTGTCCACCACATGGTTCCAAATCTGCTGCAACCTATCCACCACAGAATCCACCCCAGGACAGTCAGAGGGCTCAACCTGACCCGAGGAAAACCGAGGATGAAAACCAAAATTGCAAAAGAACGGTGAAACCAAAGTAGCAGAACTAGCCCGATTATTGAGGGCGAACTCAGCCAATGGCAGAAAAGTCACCCAATCATCCTGATCAGCAGAAACAAAACATCTCAAATAAGTTTCCAAGGTCTGATTAGTTTGTTCGGTTTGGCCATTCGTCTGAGGATGGAAGGCCGATGAAAAAGACAATTCAATGCCCATCTTAGCACAAAAGGATCGCCAAAATCTGGACACAAACTGAGATCCTCTGTCAGACACAATGTTCTCCGGAATACCATGTAAATGAACCACATTCTGAAAAAACAGTGGCACCAAATCGGAGGAGGAAGGCAGCTTAGGCAAGGGTACCAAATGGACCATTTTAGAAAAACGATCACAAACCACCCAGATGACAGACATCCTCTGAGAGACAGGAAGATCCGAAATAAAATCCATGGAAATATGCGTCCAAGGCCTCTTCGGGACAGGCAAAGGCAAAAGCAATCCACTGGCACGAGAACAGCAAGGCTTGGCTCGAGCACAAATCCCACAGGACTGCACAAAGGAACGCACATCCCACGACAAGGAAGGCCACCAAAAGGACCTCGCCACCAAATCCCTGGTACCAAAAATCCCAGGATGACCCGCCAACACTGAAGAATGAACCTCGGAAATAACTCTACTGGTCCATCTGTCCGGGACAAACAGTCTCTCCGGTGGACAACGGTCAGGTCTATTGGCCTGAAACTCCTGCAACACCCGTCGCAAATCAGGAGAGATGGCAGACAAAATCACCCCCTCCTTGAGGACACCAGTCGGCTCAGAAACTTCCGGGGAGTCAGGTACAAAACTCCTAGAAAGGGCATCAGCCTTCACGTTTTTCGAACCTGGAAGATATGAAACCACGCAATTGAAACGAGAGAAAAACAGCGACCAACGAGCCTGTCTCGGATTCAACCGTTTGGCAGACTCGAGATAAGTCAAATTCTTGTGATCAGTCAAGACCACCACACGATGCTTGGCTCCCTCAAGCCAATGTCGCCACTCCTCAAATGCCCACTTCATTGCCAACAACTCACGATTACCAACATCATAATTCCGCTCGGCAGGCGAAAACTTTCTTGAAAAGAAAGCACATGGTCTGATCACAGAGCCATCAGAGCTTCTCTGCAACAAGACAGCCCCTGCTCCAATCTCAGAAGCATCAACCTCGACCTGAAAGGGAAGAGAGACATCGGGCTGGCGCAAGACAGGAGCCGAAGAAAACCGACGTTTCAGCTCCTGAAAGGCCTCCACGGCCGCAGGAGACCAATTCGTCACATCAGAACCCTTCTTGGTCAAATCAGTCAAAGGCTTAACCACGCCAGAAAAATTAGTGATGAAGCGACGGTAAAAATTATCAAAACCCAAGAACTTCTGAAGACTCTTCACAGATGTAGGTTGAGTCCAGTCATGAATAGCCTGGACCTTGACTGGATCCATCTCAATAGTAGAAGGAGAAAAAATAAAGCCCAAAAAGGAAATTTTCTGGACTCCGAAGAGACATTTAGAGCCCTTCACAAACAAGGCATTGGCACGCAGGACCTGAAATACCATCCTGACCTGCTTCACATGAGACTCCCAATCATCAGAAAAGACCAAAATATCATCCAGGTACACAATCATAAATCTATCCAGATACTCTCGGAAGATGTCGTGCATGAAGGACTGAAACACAGAGGGGGCATTAGAAAGTCCAAAAGGCATCACCAAGTACTCAAAATGGCCTTCTGGCGTATTAAATGCTGTTTTCCATTAATCGCCCTGCTTTATGCGCACAAGATTATACGCTCCTCGAAGATCTATCTTGGTGAACCAACTGGCCCCCCTAATCCGGGCAAACAGATCGGACAACAGTGGCAAGGGGTACTGAAATTTGACCGTGATGTTATTTAGAAGGCGATAATCTATACAGGGTCTCAGAGAACCATCCTTCTTGGCCACAAAAAAGAACCCCGCACCCAAAGGGGACGAGGACGGGCGAATATGCCCCTTCTCCAAGGACTCCTTTATATAACTCCGCATAGCGGCATGTTCTGGCACAGATAAATTAAAAAGTCGTCCCTTAGGGAACTTACTACCAGGAATCAAATTTATAGCACAATCACAATCCCTATGAGGAGGTAGGGCACTGGATTTGGGCTCATCAAATACATCCTGGTAGTCCGACAAAAATTCAGGGACCCCAGAAGGAGTAGAAGAAGCAATTGACACCAAAGGGGCATCGCCATGAATTCCCTGGCAACCCCAACTTGACACAGACATTTCTTTCCAATCCAGGACTGGATTATGAGCCTGCAGCCATGGCAGACCCAACACGACAACATCATGCAAATTATGTAGCACAAGAAAGCGAATCACCTCCTGATGTGCAGGAGCCATGCACATGGTCACTTGAGTCCAATACTGAGGTTTATTCTTGGCCAATGGCGTAGCATCAATTCCCCTTAGTGGAATAGGGAATTGTAAAGGCTCCAAGATAAAACCACAGCGCCTGGCAAATGACAAATCCATCAAATTCAGGGCGGCACCTGAATCCACAAAAGCCATAACTGAGTAGGATGACAGAGAGCAAATCAAAGTAACAGACAAAATGAATTTAGGTTGTACAGTACCAATGGTGACAGACTTGGCGAACCTTTTTGTGCGTTTAGAGCATGCTGAGATAACATGAGTTGAATCACCACAGTAAAAGCACAACCCATTCTGACGTCTGTGGTTTTGCCGTTCAACTCTGGTCAGAATCCTGTCGCATTGCATAGGCTCAGGTTTCTGCTCAGAAAATACCGCCAGATGGTGCACAGGTTTGCGTTCCCGCAAACGCCGATCAATCTGAATGGCCAAAGACATTGACTCATTCAGACCCGCAGGCGTGGGGAACCCCACCATAACATCTTTAAGGGCTTCAGAAAGACCCTTTCTGAAAATCGCCGCCAGGGCGCACTCATTCCATTGAGTGAGCACAGACCACTTCCTAAACTTCTGACAGTAAACCTCTGCTTCATCTTGACCCTGAGAGAGAGCCAGCAAAACCTTCTCTGCTTGGTCTACCAGATTTGGTTCCTCATAAAGCACTCCTAGCGCCAGAAAAAAACGCATCCACATTTAGCAATGCAGGATCTCCTGGCGCCAGAGAGAATGCCCAATCTTGAGGGTCACCAAGTAACAAAGAAATAATAATTTTAACTTGCTGAACAGAGTCACCTGAGGAGCGAGGTCTCAGAGAAAGGAATAACTTACAATTATTCTTAAAGTTCAAAAACCTAGATCTATCTCCGGAGAACAGTTCAGGAATTGGTATTTTAGGCTCTGACATAGGACTGCGGACTACATAATCCTGAATGCCCTGCACCCTTGCAGTGAGATGATCCACACTAGAAGACAGACTCTGAATGTCCATATCTGCAACTGAATTCAGAACCACCCAAAGATTAAGGGGAGGGGAGAGGTAAAACACAGTGCAGAGGAAAAAAAAAAAAAAAAATGACTTCAGGATTTCTCTTCTCCCTCTTCTGCTACATTAACACTTTCGGGCCTGCTGTACTGTTATGATCCGGTGGTAGGATCTCAAAACTGACCTGACACATGTGACCAGAATATAGGACCAGTTCTGGGGAGGTGGAAGCTATACTGACCGCAATCCTGATCCTATCCACAAACACTAAAGGCAGCCGTGGAGTGTTCCTAAAATCCTAGACGCCACGTTCACAGCCTGAGAAACTGACTACCCCTAGAGAGAAAGCAAAGACCTCACTTGCCTCAGAGAAATAACCCCAAAGATTTAGTCAGCCCCCCACAAATAATAACGATGAGTTAAGGGGAAAAGACAAATGTAGAAATGAAACAGGTTTAGCAAATGAGGCCCGCTAACACTAGATAGACTGAAAATAGATAGGAGTCTGTGCGATCAGTACAAAAACTAATAAAAATAAACCACGCAGAGAATACAAGAACCCCCACACCGACTCACGATGTGAGGGGCGCACTCTGCACCCCAGAACTAACCAGCAAGCGCAAGATCACATATAAGCAAGCTGGACTAAACTCATCATATACAGAGAAACATTTTCAAGGCAATAATGAGCAAAATGAACAAACAAACTTAACTTCTCCAGCAGGAGACTGGTCACAAGGAATATTCAGGAGCTCTCAGAAACAGGACTGAATACACCGACAGCAGGCAACAAATGAAGGGCCAGGTGAATTAAATAGGCCTCAGCATAGCAGGAAATGAAGACGCTGAGCCCAGCCAAGACCAACCATATCGCTAAAGGCCACCAGAGGGAGCCCCAGAACAAACTCACACAATACCGCTCATGACCACAGGAGGGAGCCCGAGAACGGAATTCACAACAGTAGAATTAGCACTGCTCCCGGTTGAAAACTATTTAACCCCTTGAGATGGATTGCAGCGTCGGACTTGACTGTATGGCGGACAGGTATGGGATATTGTTGCTTTTTTATTTTGCAATTTTTTCCAGGAGAACGAGGGCTTCGATTTGATTGAGAGTGCAATACAGATGGAAAACCTGTGTGTTTAATTATTTCATTAAAAGACTTTATTCTTAATGTGTTTTTTTTAACCCATTCAAACTATTGGATTAATAATGGATAGGTGTCTTACTGACACCTCTCCATTATTAACCAGACTTAATGTGACCTTACAATAGCAAGGTGACATTAACCCCTTATTACCCCATATGCCACCACTACAGGGCAATGGGAAGAGAGGCCAAGTGCCGGAATAGGTGCATCTTACAGATGCTCCTTTTCTGGGGTGGCTGGGGGCAGGTGTTTTTAGCTGGAGGGGGGGGGGCAATAACCATGATCCCTCTCCAGACTATTAATATCTGCCCTCAGTCACTGGCTTTCCTTCTCTGATGGAGAGAATAGCGCTGGAGCCCACACAAGTTATTTCAGTGATTTTAATTCAATTTGACACACACACACACTACTAACATTATTAGTGAGGGACATATATAAATCTAACGGATATGCAATGGTTTACTGTATGTAAACCATGTCTCATATCCTGTCAGCTTCTGCAATGATTGTACAGAAGCCGACAATTGAATTATCGGCTATTCTGCTATCTA
Source organism: Ranitomeya variabilis (assembly GCF_051348905.1). Classification (NCBI taxonomy): domain Eukaryota; kingdom Metazoa; phylum Chordata; class Amphibia; order Anura; family Dendrobatidae; genus Ranitomeya; species Ranitomeya variabilis. The sequence goes on from NC_135233.1 coordinate 467,370,449, forward strand.
CCTGTCTATGAAATATAAAGATATATATACATACATACAGTACAGACCAAAAGTTTGGACACACCTTCTCATTTAAAGATTTTTCTGTATTTTCATGACTATGAAAATTGTACATTCACACTAAAGGCATCGAAATTCTGAATTAACACATGTGGAATTATATACTTAACAAAAAAGTGTGAAACAACTGAAAATATGTCTTATATTCTAGGTTCCTCAAAGTAGCCACCTTTTCCTTTGATGACTGCTTTGCACACTCTTGGCATTCTCTTGATGAGCTTCAAGAGGTAGTCACAGGGAATGGTCTTCCAACAATCTTGAAGGAGTTCCCAGGGATGCTTAGCACTTGTTGGCCCTTTTGCTTTCACTCTGCGGTCCAGCTCACCCCAAACCATCTCGATTGGGTGCAGGTCTGGTGACTGTGGCAGCCAGGTCATCTGGCGTAGCACCCCATCACTCTCCTTCTTGGTCAAATAGCCCTTACACAGCCTGGAGGTGTGTTTGGGGTCATTCTCCTGTTGAAAAATAAATTATGATCCAACTAAACGCAAACCGGATAGAATAGCATGCCGCTGCAAGATGCTGTGGTAGCCATGCTGGTTCAGTATGCCTTCAATTTTGAATAAATCCCCAACAGTGTCACCAGCAAAGCACCCCCCCCACCATCACACCTCCTCCTCCATGCTTCACGGTGTGAACCAGGCATGTAGAGTCCATTCGTTCACCTTTTCAGCGTCGCACAAAGAAATGGTGGTTGGAACCAAAGATCTCAAATTTGGACTCATCAGACCAAAGCACAGATTTCCACTGGTCTAATGTCCATTCCTTGTGTTCTTTAGCCCAAACAAGTCTCTTCTGCTTGTTGCCTGTCCTTAGCAGTGGTTTCCTAGCAGCTATTTTACCATGAAGGCCTGCTGCACAAAGTCTCCTCTTAACAGTTGTTGTAGAGATGTCGGTTGCTAGAACTCTGTGTGGCATTGACCTGGTCTCTAATCTGAGCTGCTGTTAACCTGCTATTTCTTATCCTCAGAAGCAGAGGTGAGTCTTGGTCTTCCTTTCCTGGGGTGGTCCTCATGTGAGACAGTTTCTTTGTAGCGCTTGATGGTTTTTGCCACTGCACTTGGGGACACTTTCAAAGTTTTCCCAATTTTTTGGACTGACTAACCTTCATTTCTTAAAGTAATGATGGCCACTCGTTTTTCTTTACTTAGCTGCTTTTTGCCATAATACAAATTCTAACCATCTATTCAGTAGGACTATCCACCAGACTTCTGCACAACACCACTGATGTCCCAACCCCATTTATAAAGCAAGAAATCCCACTTATTAAACCTGACAGGGCACACCTGTGAAGTGAAAATCATTCCCGGTGACTACCTCTTGAAGCTCATCAAGAGAATGCCAAGAGTGTGCAAAGCAGTGTCACGGGGGAACTGGGTAGACTAAGGTTGGTTACCCGGGCCCCTGCGATATCCCTCAGGCTAGGGAAACTGTTGTGAATTCTGCTCTTGGGTTGCCTCCGGTGGTTGTTGGTGGTAATACAGTTGTCCCTGGGTTGCAATCCTGGGCAGGTGTCCCTGCTGATTGCAGCTCTGACTGGGGTATTTAGGTCTGCAGGATCCATTAGCCCTTGCCAGTTGTCCATTGTTCTTGGAGGTTTTGCATCTCTGTCTGTTCCTCCTGCCCTGCTGCCAATTCAACAAAGATAAGTGTCTGGTTTTTGTTTCTTCAGCACACATGCAGTGTGCTTTACAATTCAGAGCTATTCATTGTGTTTTCTTGTCCAGCTTAGACTGTGTTTGGATTTTTTCCGTCATGTTGGATTCTCAGGAGATGCAGATATACATTCCATGTCTTTAGTTAGATGGTGGAATTTTTGTATTATCTGCTGTGGATATTTTTAGGGTTTTAATACTGACCGCTTAGTATTCTGTCCTATCCTTTACTATTTAGCTAGAGGTGCCTCTTTTGCTAAATCCTGTTTTCTGCCTGCGTGTGTCTTTCCTCTAATACTCACAGTCAATATTTGTGGGGGGCTGCCTATCCTTTGGGGTTCTGCTCTGAGGCAAGATAGAATTCCCATTTCCATCTATAGGGGTATTTAGTCCTCCGGCTGTGTCGAGGTGTCTAGGATGTGTTAGGTACACCCCACGGCTACTTCTAGTTGCGGTCTCAGTTTAGGGTTTGCGGTCAGTAAAGGTTCCACCTACTCCAGAGAACGTCTCATGCGGCTCCAAGGTCACCGGATCATAACAGGAAACCCTGTCTATCCTTTTCCCAGAAGTTACACTAAAGGTGTGCATGTCTGGGCCACCAGGCCTGACCCTGACTCCTGTTTCAGCCCTAAGCTGAAACCACCACCCGCCACCCAGTGAAGAGACCACACACCAATCCCCACAGAAAGCACAGACAGGGAAAACTGAAAAACGCACTATGCCGCAGACACACAGGAATACACTATAATGTGCACAGGGCAAAACAAATACAAATAGAAAGGAGGAATATGACAAAGGATTATACACCACCAGATACGATATTCCTACAACAAGACCACCACTCCAGACCGGAATCAGCAGGCATAAAGAACAAGCTATAATCGGCGACGCCCAAAGTCCAGCTTGA